>NW_021823419.1:0-42988 GCF_901001165.1 Salmo trutta
CTCTCTCCTCCCCCCCCCCGTCATCCTCCCCTTATCCCCCCTCTCCTCCTGCCCCAACCCCGTCATCCTCCCTTATCCCCCTCCTCCTGCCCCCACCCCCGTCATCCTCCCTTATCCCCTCTCCTGCCCCACCCCCGTCATCCTCCCTTATCCCCGTCATCCTCCCTTATCCCCCTCTCCTCCTGCCCCCACCCCGTCATCCTCCCTTATCCCCGTCATCCTCCCTTATCCCCCTCTCCTCCTGCCCCCACCCCCGTCATCCTCCCTTATCCCCCTCCTCCTGCCCCCCCCGTCATCCTCCCTTATCCCCGTCATCCTCCCTTATCCCCTCTCCTCCTGCCCCCACCCCGTCATCCTCCCTTATCCCCTCTCCTCCTGCCCCCACCCCCGTTATCCTCCCTTATCCCCCTCTCCTCCTGCCCCCACCCCCGTTATCCTCCCTTATCCCCGTCATCCTCCCTTATCCCCCTCTCCTCCTGCCCCACCCCCCGTCATCCTCCCTTATCCCCCTTCCTCCTGCCCCCACCCCCGTTATCCTCCTTATCCCCCTCTCCTCCTGCCCCCACCCCGTTATCCTCCTTATCCCCGTCATCCTCCTTATCCCCTCTCCTCTGCCCCACCCCCCGTCATCTCCCTTATCCCCTCTCCTCCTGCCCCCACCCCGTTATCTCCCTTACCTCGTCATCCCCTTATCCCCCTCTCCTCCTGCCCCCACCCCGTCATCCTCCCTTATCCCCCTCTCCTCCTGCCCCCACCCCCGTCATCCTCCCTTATCCCCCTCTCCTCCTGCCCCCACCCCGTCATCCTCCCTTATCCCCCTCTCCTCCTGCCCCACCCCCGTCATCCTCCCTTATCCCGTTATCCTCCCTTATCCCCCTCTCCTCCTGCCCCCACCCCCGTCATCCTCCCTTATCCCCCTCTCCTCCTGCCCCCACCCCCGTCATCCTCCCTTATCCCCTCTCCTCCTGCCCCCACTGCTCTTTGTTACGTCATCTGTCTTCCCCTGTTATTCCTTAAAGCCCCCCTCTCTCCCCCTCTGAGTGAAGGACCATCCTAAATGGCACCCTATTCCCTATGTTGTGCACTACTTTTGACCATTGCCCAATGGGCACCATAGGGAACCATTTGGGACACAGACCTGTCTTCCCCTCTCAGTTAGGCAGTATGAGTCACCTGTATTGTCTCCTGTTTATCTCCGTAGTAATGGAGGATTGATCAGGCCTGACTGTGAACAAAGCCCCCTGTTGTCCCCTCCACCCCATAACCCTATCCGGCTAATATAGGGCATCACCACAGGGGTCACGGGCCATCACATTCATCTAAGTAAGAAGAAAGTCATGTATTGGCTATTGAGGAGAAAGAACACATCATGTTCACGAGTGTTGTAGAACTTCCAGTTAGGCTGATGACATCAGTGTTTGGTAAATAAGAATCTAAGAGATCCATTCTACACCACTCTCTAATTATCATCTCTTTAAAGACATGTTGTGACTTGAATACCCCTGTTTTCTGTCTTTCAGGTTCCCTCTTCTTCAGAAAGAGTGTTACCATGCCACACCAGCACGTTGGACAAGGACAGTGGGGGGAACTCTGGAGGAGATGGGCCGGTTCATTCCAGAGTTGATGGGGATGGTGGGGATAACTCACGCTGCTCCACCCTCTCTTGGGATGCTCCGTCTGACCTGCTCTTACCCCCGGACCTTGATGGTGCAGTCCAGCTGGACTATTACTCCAGGCCCAGCTCAGGTACTGGGCTGTGTGGTTGTGTGATTGTACCACTGGGGCGTAATTTGGGGGTGGTCTGTGACACCCATAGGGCTTTGGCCAGGGCCGGACAACCAATTCTGGGGCCCCGGGGCACCTACAGTACCTCCAGGGGGCTTATGATGTGTTCATATGTTATCTGGGGGGGCCCTGACCTCCAGCCCTGCATGCCCATTCTGTCATTTGTTTACTTTGTGAGACACCATGTAGAAAAGCCATATTAAATATTAACCCTCTCCTCTCCCTGTTCCTTTATTTACCCCTCTTGTTATCTTCTCAACACCACTTAATCACTCTCTCTGGTGACCACCTTCTCACTCTCTCTCTGGGCCTACACTCTCTCTCCCTTTCTCGCTCCCCATCTCTCTTCCACCCTCTTTATTTCTCCCACCCTCCATCCTTTTGTAGGTTTTTATTCAGTCAGTGGCAGCTCCCTATCAGACTCCTGCTACTCTGTGTCCAGTGAGGCATCCCTGGCCCAGGGGGGTCCAGGAAAAGGTGGGCTAGTCCGGGCTGGACCAGGACCACCCTCAGGGGGAGCATTCAGGCTGTGGGAGCAGCGGGCCCTCTCTGCAGACCACAGAGACACCCAGTGGCCGGAGGCCACGCTGCAGCCAAGAACTCAGAGCATTGAGGAGACCACAGAGATCGCTGATAGGAGACCAGTGTCTACGGGTCAGATAAATATAAATGCACTCACTCTTCAGTACAGTTCATCTGTATTTAGGCCATTCAGACATAATTGTCACTGTTTTCCAGGGAGTCCTGGGACCATAGTCCTAGATAAATGTCACTGTTTACCAGGGAGTCCTGGGACCATAGTCCTAGATAAATGTCACTGTTTTCCAGGGAGTCCTGGGACCATAGTCCTAGATAAATGTCACTGTTTTCCAGGGAGTCCTGGGACCATAGTCCTAGATAAATGTCACTGTTTTCCAGGGAGTCCTGGGACCATAGTCCTAGATAAATGTCACTGTTTTCCAGGGAGTCCTGGAAACATAGTCCTAGATAAATGTAACTGTTTTCCAGGGAGTCCTGGGACCATAGTCCTAGATAAATGTCACTGTTTTCCAGGGAGTCCTGGAAACATAGTCCTAGATAAATGCTTTTGCTTCTTTATAAGCTGACTGACATTCATCAACTTTCTGTCTCTCGTCCTTTGATCCCAGTTGACCTGGAAATGAACAGCCTTTTCTTCCTGTCTGACCTGTGCGCCAGCCTGGGCGACCCCCATGCCGGCTCCCTCCTCCTGCTCCCTGACCCCCGACCCCAACTCGACCCCAGGTTCTGTTCTGACCTGGTGTCCCGGAGGACCAAGGAGGTGTACCCATATCCCAGCCCCCTCCATGCCGTGGCCCTCCAGAGCCCCCTCTTCACCTACAGTCAGGACCCCTCTCCCTCCCCTCGTCTCTCGCCGAGTCCAGACTCCTCTACCCAGGCTGAAGAATCTCAGTCCACCCCCCTCTTCCGGCCCCCCCAGCCTCCTCAGCCCTCCACCTTCACCCAGCTGGAGCAGTACATCACCAGGCTGGCTCACCAGTACCAAAGCCGGATTGCCCCCTCTGACACCACCCTTACCGCCATCCCCAGGGGCCCCAGAACCCCTGGCCACGGCTCCACTCAGTCGCTGTCGGCCTTTGAGAGCCGCAGTACCCCCTCCAACCTGACAGGGGGCAGTATGACGCCCTGCAAGTCTTTTCTGGGAAACTCTGCACGGGTCAGCCTCAGCAGTATCGGTAAGAAGGCCAGTAGGAACTCCATCAACCTGGGCAACCTGCCCTCAGTGACAGGAGAAGATCTCAAAATCAACCTTCACCTCAACCTCAGTCTCAACCTCAGCCCCAATCTGAACAAAAACCTGGGTTTGGACAAGAAAAACTCGAAGGAAGGTATTAGCACTAGTGGTGGATTAAGGAGTGACCATGCTACCCCCACTGCCTCCCCCTCTCCTTCCACCTCCTCCCTCTCCACCCTCGCCACTCCCACCCCTGCCCTGAGGGTGAGGCCACGCATCTCAACATGTCCCTCCAATCTCAATCACCGGAGCTCTCTGGAGGTCACTGGGTCAGGGGCTGGGTCAGGTCTAGGATTCTCCCGCTCACTGGACTGGAGTAGATTGGATTCTTCACCAGGGAAAGTGACAAGGAGTCAACCCAGCATCACTGCCCCGGACGCCAGCCAGAGTAAGCTCAGCGAGGACTCAGCGATGGTGGGGGAGATCTCCCGTCTCTCTGGCCTGCCCCGGGCTGTGGTGGTGGGCCTGATGGAGCAGGGTGTGGAGCTGGATGTCGACTGCTTCCAGAGCGACACCGAGAGAAAAGGTCAGGGGTCAGAGTTTAAAGGCCAAAGCTCCTCCCCTTCCTCCCGCCAGACAGCCCGGAATGACCACCAGTCTCATCATCATGATTATTCCAGTGTCCGACACCTCCACGTCAGTAACGAGACTGACCTTGACCCCCAGAGGCCGATCCATCTGTCCCTCAGTGTCACCAACTCCTCCAGTTCCCATTCCAGTAGCCCCAATCACCCTTACCAGTCCACCTCAACGCATCCATCCACCCATCATCATGTCACCCACCACCACACACATACCTTCCACTGCCAACAAACCCCTTCCCCATCCGACCCCTCCTCCTCTACTGCCTCTTCCCCCTCGTCTCGTGACCGCCCCAGGGTACGCTCCCCACCCCGCCCTCTCCAGCCCTTCCCCCTCGCCACTACTCCATTCTCTGTGTTCCGGCGGGATGACCTATTCCAGTGCTCCCTGCCTCGTGTCAGTGACAGCAGCTCACCACAAGGGGGCGGCATCCGGCCCAGAGGGGGGTCGCTACGGCAGTGTGCAGGGGGTGGAGGGGGTAGGTGGAGGGTAGATGGAGAGGGAGAAGGATGGAAGAGGGTGGATGGGGAGGGGCTCTACCAGGGGAAGCACGTGTCCAGGGAGTTGGTGAGGGCATCGACGGTGAGCAGCTTCCACAGGAAAGGGAGGTGCTACAGCAGCAACTGGGGAGAGGAAGGCAGTCAAAACAGGGCCCAGACGCCAAAGAAGGAGGCAGACAAACTCTGGAGGGACTTCGAAGGGCATTCATGGGGGAAAGAGGCTGAGGAGAACAAGGAGAGGTGGAAGAGAGAGGGGATCAGGAGAAAGAAGGAAAATTACCAAAAGGAGAAGCAGCAGGCCAACAAAGAGACAGAGAGGCGACAGAAAGAGAGCAGTGCCTCAAAACGCAAAGGGAAGGGTGGTGGTGGTGGCTGGGACAAGCGTAGCTCCAGCCTGAGGCTGTCCAGACAGGCTCTGTTCCGCAGTGAGTCCCAGGGGGAAGTGCTGGATCCTCGAGCCCTAAAAGAGGAGCATCTGAGGGGGGCACAGTGGACCTCCTCGCTGGACATCGGCAGAGGCATGGAGCTCAGCGTGGAGGGGGTTCGTCCGTTGGTGTTTGGAGGAAGAGCAGAAGAAGACAAGCGCTTGTCCTCTACTGCCAGCCTCTTCCACCTCTCTAGCTCTCAGAGCCTAGAGGGTAGCTGTCCCTCCCTCTCTCCTCCTCTCTCCTCCCCATCGTTCTCTCCATCCCCTCCAAGTAGGGCACCCCTCACACGCTCACGCTCGCTGAGGGACCTGAGTAGAAGAGTGTTTAGCTCAGTGAGGTCTCTCAGTTTGAAACACAAGACGTCAAGGAAGTGAGAAAATCACAATGAATGAATGCACCCAGAAAGTGTTTTTGCTACTGAGTTACACTCAATATTCAGGCAGTAGTATTTTGGGTGATAAGGGGGTGCCAATGTTTTCCCTTTCTAAACTTGATTCTGTTGAACTTGACTCTCAGTAGTACTATGCGACTGTGTGTGACTGTGTGAGTGGTCCCCTTTGCATGCAGCTCTGTGATTTATCTCTGTGGACTGTCACAGCTATCGGTAGTCTGTGAGCTTGTTCTCTCTGAGTGTATATCAAATAGAAGTTTATACACTGTATGTTGCCTTTGAAGTACAATCATATTGGCTATAAAGACCAAAATCAGCAAACAAAATGTTCTATAAATTAATATTGTGCTCAGGATTTTGAAATGGATATCAATAAAGTAATAATTAAGAATAAAATGTTATTTGAAACAAATGTGTGTATCTTGGATTATTATTATTAATAAAAGGCAAATAATTCAACTTATTTGACTCTCAATACTTCCATCCACCTCGCAGTAGTAGCGCCAGTGTACCGCTGTAGTAGCGCCAGTGTACCGCCAGTGTACCGCTGTAGTAGCGCCAGTGTACCGCCAATGTACCGCTGTAGTAACGCCAGTGTACCGCAGTAGTAACGCCAGTGTACCGCAGTAGTAACGCCAGTGTACCGCTGTAGTAACGCCAGTGTACCGCTGTAGTAACGCCACAGTGTACCGCTGTAGTAGCGCCAGTGTACCGCCAGTGTACCGCTGTAGTAACGCCAGTGTACCGCAGTAGTAACGCCAGTGTACCGCAGTAGTAACGCCAGTGTACCGCTGTAGTAACGCCAGTGTACCGCTGTAGTAACGCCAGTGTACCGCAGTAGTAACGCCAGTGTACCGCCAGTGTACCGCCAGTGTACCGCTGTAGTAACGCCAGTGTACCGCTGTAGTAACGCCAGTGTACCGCAGTAGTAACGCCAGTGTACCGCAGTAGTAACGCCAGTGTACCGCCAGTGTACCGCTGTAGTAACGCCAGTGTACCGCTGTAGTAACGCCAGTGTACCGCTGTAGTAATGCCAGTGTACCGCTGTAGTAACGCCAGTGTACCTGAGTGTACCCGCTGTAGTAGCGCCAGTGTACCGCAGTAGTAACGCCAGTGTACCGCTGTAGTAACGCCAGTGTACCGCAGTAGTAACGCCAGTGTACCGCTGTAGTAACGCCAGTGTACCGCTGTAGTAGCGCCAGTGTACCGCAGTAGTAACGCCAGTGTACCGCTGTAGTAACGCCAGTGTACCGCAGTAGTAGCGCCAGTGTACCGCAGTAGTAACGCCAGTGTACCGCCAGTGTACCGCAGTAGTAACGCCAGTGTACCGCTGTAGTAACGCCAGTGTACCGCTGTAGTAGCGCCAGTGTACCGCAGTAGTAACGCCAGTGTACCGCTGTAGTAACGCCAGTGTACCGCTGTAGTAGCGCCAGTGTACCGCAGTAGTAACGCCAGTGTACCGCTGTAGTAACGCCAGTGTACCGCTGTAGTAACGCCAGTGTACCGCAGTAGTAACGCCAGTGTACCGCCAGTGTACCGCCAGTGTACCGCAGTAGTAACGCCAGTGTACCGCTGTAGTAACGCCAGTGTACCGCTGTAGTAACGCCAGTGTACCGCAGTAGTAACGCCAGTGTACCGCCAGTGTACCGCAGTAGTAGCGCCAGTGTACCGCCAGTGTACCGCAGTAGTAACGCCAGTGTACCGCTGTAGTAACGCCAGTGTACCGCAGTAGTAGCGCCAGTGTACCGCAGTAGTAACGCCAGTGTACCGCCAGTGTACCGCAGTAGTAACGCCAGTGTACCGCTGTAGTAACGCCAGTGTACCGCTGTAGTAACGCCAGTGTACCGCAGTAGTAGCGCCAGTGTACCGCAGTAGTAACGCCAGTGTACCGCTGTAGTAACGCCAGTGTACCGCAGTAGTAACGCCAGTGTACCGCAGTAGTAATGCCAGTGTACCGCTGTAGTAACGCCAGTGTACCGCAGTAGTAACGCCAGTGTACCGCTGTAGTAACGCCAGTGTACCGCAGTAGTAATGACAGTGTACCGCAGTAGTAATGCAGTAGTAACGCCAGTGTACCGCAGTAGTAATGACAGTGTACCGCAGTAGTAATGCAGTAGTAACGCCAGTGCACCGCAGTAGTAACGCCAGTGTACCGCAGTAGTAACGCCAGTGTACCGCAGTAGTAACGCCAGTGTACCGCAGTAGTAATGCCAGTGTACCGCTGTAGTAGCGCCAGTGTACCGCAGTAGTAACGCCAGTGTACCGCAGTAGTAACGCCAGTGTACCGCAGTAGTAGCGCCAGTGTACCGCTGTAGTAACGCCAGTGCACCGCTGTAGAAACGCCAGTGTACCGCAGTAGTAACGCCAGTGTACCGCTGTAGTAACGCCAGTGTACCGCAGTAGTAGCGCCAGTGTACCGCCAGTGTACCGCAGTAGTAACGCAGTAGTAGCGCCAGTGTACCGCAGTAGTAACGCCAGTGTACCGCAGTAGTAACGCCAGTGTACCGCAGTAGTAACGCCAGTGTACCGCTGTAGTAACGCCAGTGTACCGCTGTAGTAACGCCAGTGTACCGCTGTAGTAGCGCCAGTGTACCGCAGTAGTAACGCCAGTGTACCGCTGTAGTAACGCCAGTGTACCGCTGTAGTAACGCCAGTGTACCGCTGTAGTAGCGCCAGTGTACCGCAGTAGTAACGCCAGTGTACCGCCGTAGTAGCGCCAGTGTACCGCCGTAGTAGCGCCAGTGTACCGCAGTAGTAACGCCAGTGTACCGCTGTAGTAACGCCAGTGTACCGCTGTAGTAACGCCAGTGTACCGCTGTAGTAACGCCAGTGTACCGCTGTAGTAGCGCCAGTGTACCGCTGTAGTAACGCCAGTGTACCGCAGTAGTAACGCCAGTGTACCGCAGTAGTAACGCCAGTGTACCGCTGTAGTAACGCCAGTGTACCGCTGTAGTAACGCCAGTGTACCGCAGTAGTAACGCCAGTGTACCGCTGTAGTAACGCCAGTGTACCGCTGTAGTAACGCCAGTGTACCGCTGTAGTAACGCCAGTGTACCGCTGTCATTTCAAAAAATATTTATTAAGTTGAAGCAAAACATTTTGTACACAAAAAGTAACTTGACTGATCATTAGACCAGAAACAACCACATTCAGAAGGCATAATAGGACTTTGAGTTTGAACAGTGCACAAAACAGTCTCTTTTATTACCCTCACTTTGACCTTCAACTCTTTTGAACCTTCAACAACGTAGCTTCCTGTTGGTCATCAGGCAAATATCTACTCATTATATGATCAAAATATTATGTAATCAATATTAGCCAACTGGCCTTGCTTAGGCCGATTCCCTCTAACATGCTGTAGCTCTTCTTAGGTGTCCAGTCTAGGTTTGTTTCCTCTTCTCCACTGCTCTTCTCAATCCTCAGGGTCAGAACAACAGAACATCCCTCCTGATGGGAACTTATTTCTGGGTGACTCCTCCGCTGGCCCCCTCCCCGGCTCTCTGACTGGAGGAGAACATGCCTCGGTACAGAGCCTTCTCCTTCTGGTACTCTGTGCTCAGCCTATCCTCCGCTTGCTGCAGGTGCCTCCTCACATTAGTGTCTGTCAAAGAGACACAGTGACAAATAAAGTTATTCAAATTTCAGTCGACATTAGGGGAATGGGAATAGCATTTAGACACAAAAATAATACAATATATTGTGATCTACTTCATTCTGTTGGGATATAGAATAGTATGCCTATAACACGCCCTAACAACTCATCAATAAACTGTTTTGTTTTACTCAAAGGCTATGGTAGGGAGAGCAGTCAAAAAGCTGAGCTACCATTGGGTTGTCCTTTGCTGGCCTGAGTGAGATATTGCTTGGCACTCTGTGCGTTTCCCAGCTGCAGAGAGGCCACTCCTGCTCTGTACAGGGCCTTGATGTCACCCGGACGCCACTGCAACACCCGCAAGCTGTACTCCTGGACACGCGTATAGTCTACACATTCTCTCTGCAACAGACAAGCTGAGAAAGGGGGTGAGACAGAAAAGGGAGAAAAAAAAGTCAAGAAAGAGGGGGGATTGTGCATTGTGTTTAGCATTATACATCACTTTAAAAGGATTATTCACTGCGTGCCACTTATTGAGGCCTGTAATACCTGCTAAATTGTTGTAGCAGTCGACCTGTGTGTTCCTGAGTAGTTCTTCTTGTCCTGCAGTGAGTATAGGAGCCTCAGGACCAAACCCCTTCACTGCCGCAGTGACATCAGAGTCTAAACTACGCAGAACGAGCAACGAACGGTGGTAACGTCCAATGGCAGACCGAAGGTTTTTCTCTTTGTAGAATTTGTTCCCCTCCATTTTTAGGTGGACAGCATCTTGGAGCTGGGAGTCTACTTTGGCACCTGAGGGGCCAGGGCTGGTAGAAGAAGAGCCTGAACAGCTTGCCACTGCAGCCCCGGCCCCCAGCTCCATAATCTCACCACCTGGTGGCTCTGGACTCGCCATGGTACTTGATGGCCAGTGGTGATGGGAACATAAGTACATGAGAAAACATGATATTAGATGACTAGACACATTGTTGTGTTACTTGGGTGGTACACACCAACACTAAATCTCAAGACAAAACTTAGTCACTGTCACTAGCCGGCTACCACCCGGTTACTCAACCCTGCACCTTAGAGACTGCTGCCCTATGTACATAGACATGGAACATTGGTCACTTTAATAATGTTTACATACTGTTTTACTCAATTCATATGTATATACTGTATTCTACTCACTGCCACTCCGACATTGCTCGTCCAAATATTTATATATTTATTAATTCCATTGTTTACTTTGACATTTGTATGTACTGTTGTGAACTGTTAGATACTAACGTTACTGCACTGTTGGAGCTAGGAACACAAGTATTTCGCTACACCCGCAATATCATCTGCTAAATATGTGTGTGTGACCAACAAAACGTGTGATTTCTTATGAGTAAAGAACTGGAGGTGCTATTGCCCTGAAATCTGAAGCCTTCCCTTGATGTTAATCACAATATCTTCTAGTCATTTCAACTTATTCACTAAGGCGTTATATGTGGTCTACCTAGGTCCTGTACGAGCTAACAAGAAAAAACGTAGTTTTTTTATGCTAGCTTGCGCGATAGACAAGCATGCGAGTGAACAAGATGCAAGGCAACTTCCAATTGACATGGTCATATGTTGACCGTTATAAAAAAATGTAATAGCGACTCACCTTACAGTCTATTGATCTTTACACAAAAGACAAATAAAATACTTGAACTTGTCCCCCTAGCTACTGCACATCCAAACAATCACAACATTGGCGTTCAGGCAAGCACTTCCTGCTTTTTCTTCTTCTGTGGTAAGAGTAACCTAACCTATTTGACTGCAACTGAACTGATGTTATTGTTTTTTAGCGCCACCTGCTGTAGTAACATGGACATGACTCTGTGATGCATTCGTCAATGAAAGCGCGTTCATCAATACTGTAAAGTAAAATTGTGTAATGTGTATGTCTTTGGTGAATTAATGAAGAGTGCTAGAAGTTTGTAGAAGTTTGTTTGGAACAAATACAATAATTCATAAATTGTAGATGACCTAGGCTGCAGTATGTCTTATTTATATGACATAATCCTATAAATGATTTATTGGACAGACTTTTGCAATGGTCCATTGTTAGGAAGGTTGACCGGATTAATGTTGTCCTACTGACCGACTTTAAATGACAAGAGGTGGGGGTCGGCTTTGTACCCCCTTTCGACCCTGTTGTACATTCTGCCCCATGCATCTTACATAACTCAAAAAACACATATTTGTCGCTATTATGGATAATGATTGATTAAAAAGTACCATGATTAAAAAGTACCACTCAATTGATTGAGTCAAATAATACATTTGCAAAATGATAACGTTTTGACAGCAATTCACTGCATCTCTTATCTAGGAAATGTGTCCAACGCTCCAATATGTGTCGTATGCAAGTGCGTCACTGGCATATTTGTAAGGAGAAGGGAGTGTTGTAATGCCAGTTTGCGTGCAGGCTGTTCTTTAAATATCCGTTTTTCTTTCAGAAATATGACACATGGTAGTTTAATAATTCAAGATAATACCGAATAAACGGGACGGTACAGCCTGAAGATATCCTGTATTTAGTTCGTTTTAATCGATCTTTTGGACTTAGGATATGGAGCTTGATCGACGACTGTTGGTGGCTCACTGCGCAGCTCACACCCTATCAGTACTGGCCGGGTTGATGGTGGTTGTCCCGCTGGCGCTAAACGGCTCAGCTTTCAAAGGGCGTTGTGCGCTTTTCACCACTGGTTCTTGGAGGACGGACAATCGAACCGACATTTCTGTGGAACAGGGTGAGATTTCACACTTGGTGGTACAGCAATGGGGTCCACCCGCTGCATGCCAGTTCGCAACTTTTGTCGGTGTTTTCACGGTGCTGTATGGTGCTGCGCAGGGCTGGCGAAGCATCTTCTATCTCCACGGACGGCTTGACGAGTGAGTAGACTTTCCATGGGCTTTGAAATAGTTAATCAATAGTACATAAAGTAGGCCTATATATAAATAACGATACAAATGGAAACATAAATGATATAAATAGCCTGGTAATAATAATAATAATAATAATAAAAAACATGACCATTAGGAAATATCAAATTGTGCAATGCATTGTTAGTCCTATGTGTCATAGGTAACTGCTATTACATAGTTATAACAGTGTATTATGTCAAATTACAATGTTTTCAGTAGTTCACAGTCACCAATGTTATTACTATGTTTATTTTCCAGCACCTTGTTCTCTGCCTTCCTGACCCTGATCCTGAGCCTGTGTGTGTTGTTCCTATCTGGAGGGGCTAGTGTCACCCTCTCCCTGGGGCTGGCCTCCTGGTGCAACACTGTCACAGACGACAACACCAGACCCTACAGGTAATGTTCATATACTGAGGCATACATATCAACAGGTCGTACTTTAGGGTCTTCCAGGCCAGGTCATTTGGTCAGGAAAAACTCTGTGCCCTAGTACTGTGCATCGACCGGTGTGTTGCATACATTGCAGTGAGTGTGAGGGTCAAGCTGCAGGGGTTTGACTGTTGCCATGTCAAGTATTGACAGTAAATTGTCTGTTGGCGTGCAGCTGTGCAGAATCCCAGTCCGTCCCCATGTACCTGGATGTAGAGACGTCCTCCTTCTACACTGAGCTCACTCTGGCAGAGGTATGTAGCCCTCCATAGAACATATCTCATGCCAGTGGGCTTTCCCTGCTCAAAATAGAAATCTCTGCTTTGCATTAACATGAGTGAGTCAGTGTACTTGTGACTTAGTTTGTTTTGCTCTCCCTCTCTGTGCTCTCTCCATTTCCCCCTACACCCTCTTCTTCTTATTATTATTATTATTGCTGTTATTATTATTGTTGCTGTTTTTATTATCATTGTTATTATTATTATTGTTATTATTATTGTTATTATTATTATTGTTATTATTATTATTATTATTGTGTAATAACTCTTTCTCTTTTTTTTCTCTATTCAATAATACTTATAATATATACTTTAACTGCTAATTATCTTTTTTGCTCTCTCCAGGTTGCTCTGTGGAGTGTGACAGCATTGTGGCTGACCCACTCCATCCTGTCCTTCATGCGTCTCTACCACTCCCACAGCGAGCACATCAGCGGGCCCTGCCTGCCCAGGGAGAAGGAGCATCTCCTCGGTCACTCTTCCTCCTCCTCAGGCTCATCAGGATCAGATCGGGGCTCACCCTCACAACCCCTATCAACAGCGCCCAGCATCATCTTTGTCTAAACCCCTAATGCCAATGGAACTCCACGCAGCTACACGTTATGAGGGATGGAACTCTGTATGAAACAAAGAAGCTGAGAATGTATTGATTCAAGAGACTGGACTACAGTTTGTAGTTTGATTGAACCCATGTTTAAACCCATTTGAATTTTTATGAGTTCCATCCCTCATAACCCGTCATTACCAACACCCAGTGTTTTTATTGAACCCCAAGACCTTTGTTCTGCTAAATCTCATCACCACCACCATTCACCACTTACTGTAGCCTCTTATGTAACAGGGTTCAACCTCCAACCGCAAATTGTCATCTACCAATTATTATTCAGACCAATGGGGATTAATTGAACGTACGGTAACCAAAAAATGAATAAATTAAGTAATGTTATTGCATTTATTAATTAGATGTTTAACTAGTACTGTCTTACCTTAGAGTCTTAGACATATGGTTTAATATGTGATCACAATCAGTATGATATAAGTGACATTCATCAGTGCATAGCTCACTAACTTCACAACAATGTAAATGTAAATGTAAATAACAAGATAGCTGACTGACTGATTGACCTGTGCCAAATTAGTTACATATAAATTCTAAGTTATTATTTTACAGGGTTGTCTGATTCAACAAAACATGACCTAAAAGTGTTTGTTCAATATGTATGTCTGTTATATCCAACAGTTCCAAAATTGGCAAATGTACCATTTGCATGTTGTGTGCAATAGCTCTCAAGGCAAAAGTAACTCATTGTTTGAGTAAATTAACATTTGTACTGAGGCGCTTTCATTGAGAAGCAAGAAGCATATAGTATTTTTTGAAAGAGAGACACTATATTCAAATAGGATCACTGTGTGAGCAAGACACATTCATGTTTTATTGTGTCGCAGAATTACTCTCTTCCTCTAGTGACGGTTGTCGTATGATGCTATTTGTGTAGATGCAGCTGCTTTCAAGGCATTTGAAGCCTCCAGATTTTTCACAAATATATTGCTTTGATGATAGTAGTATCAGAGCAAGTATATGTGTGAACTAGGCTGAGCCAAGAAGGTTTAGGGAGGTATAGGATAGAGACAGAATACACTCGGAAAAACACGTCTTCCAAAGTGTCTTGACCTTCAAACTCTGAACCCTTACCTCAGTAGTCGTGGTGACACACAGACGGCGGAGAAAGAAACCGGAAGAGAAATAGACTGTTTATAATCTATTGCATTTTGGAGTATTACTGGCAATATTGATGATGTTTTATACTGGTTATTTATGTTCATGTTTTTATTTAGCATCTTGTTTGTGTAAATCAAAAAATATCTTCCTATTAATAAAAAAAAAGCGTTTCATTTTGGGTGTCGTTACTATGTTAATAACTTGTTGACATTGCGCTGGGCATGGAACTAGAAGTTGGCCTGCAGTGCTGATTTTAGATCAGTTTTGTTTGTTTCTAGATCATTCGTAGAGAAACATTTGAATTGGTTGAGCAACTTCGGCTGATCCTAGATCTGCGCTTATTTGGTGAATAAAGGAAGCGTGATTGGTCAACCCAGTCTAGCTGAATGAAACGTGTATATGGGCGGCCCCAATTTACACGAATAGCTGGTAGGGCTTGGATATCAAGGCGGGGTTATTTTCCCGATGGACCAATCAGAGAGTAGAACCGTATATTGAACTTTACAGTACAGCAGTCTCTGGGTGTGTTTTGGTTCGAGCAGTTGCTTTCTTTTGCTAAAGTTTTTACATTTTTTTTACTGCAGAACAGTCATTTGAAAGCTCATGAGGTAAAGTAACCTTTTAAACTTGATAAAAGCAACGCACATTTCAGTGGAAAATGAAACTGTCAGAAGTCAAAAAGCTAAAAGTGGCCGAACTACGAGCCATGCTCAAAGAACGAGCACTGGACATCAAAGGACTCAAGGCAGAACTTGTTGGGCGTTTGATGTCCGCGTTCGAAGCTGAATTGCAAGCTCCAGAATCAAGCGATCTTGGACAAGACAAGGGAGGCCCTGGTCTTGGAGAAGAGCCGAAGCCACAAGATGACGATTCACCCAGAGCATCCACAGTGTTAGCGATGGAGAGAGAAGTCCCTCTACCGGGCGAGGAGGCGAAAGCCACTGGACACGATGGGGACGTTGCAGGCGCCGCAAGTTCAGAGATGATGGTGAGACCTAGAGCTGATTGTTCTCCTACCGGTGTAGACACGGAGGCACCTGCAATTTCAGCAGCCAAACTTGATAACACGTCAACAAGTCAATTGGAAGACGTGTGTGTAATCAGCACTTTTACCATGAGCCCGTGTGCAGAAACCACGGCAGACAAAGAAGGGTTGATGGAGCAGACCTCGTTAAATCAACAAGTAGAGCAACAGAAACATGTCACCCAAGAAGAGAGCGCTCAAGAACAACAGGGTGAGGAGGAACATGCACGTGGAGTCTCCAAACGGACTGCCACACAGGAAGCAGAGGAGGATAAAACGACATCAAACCAACAACTAAACACAACAAGCATGAGCACCTGGCCCATTCAAAACACATTTACTACATCACAGATATCACTGACAGACATCGTGTATCAAGACACAAGTATGTTGGTTGTTGGGCAGTCTAAAGAAGATCATGCAGGATCAGCTGTGGAGAACAGAGTTGAGGAGGAGGACAGTCTTTCCATGGTGGCCCAGAGAGGGAGCAGCACTGCATCCAGCCTCAGCCTGGGATCTGTGACCAGTGACCAGACCAGCCAGGACACGGGTAGATATGATATGACACACTGAATAATATCATGATTCTTTTTATTGTATCCATCAGGGTTGGGGTCAATTCCATTTTATTTACAGTCAATTCAAAAAGTGAAGCAAACTCCAATTAAAAACAAAAAACAAATCCTAATTGAAAAGCATTGAAGAGAATTGGAATTCTAGTGTACTTCCTGAATTGACTGGAATTGAAATGGAGTTGACCCCAACCCTGGTATCCATATGTTACAGGTTTATAACCAATGTTGTACATTGGCCTACACTTTTAGAGTAATCAATCAATCACACTCCCCTCCTCCCCCACTCTCGTTGCAGTAGTTCACATGGACAAAGACAAGGAAAATAGGGCTGGAGGTGGAGGGGAGAAGCGTGGGGTAAAGAGGCCTGCTCAGGGTGAGATGACCAGAGGCAGGGCCTACTACGAATTCAAGGAGGAGATCCAGTACAACAGGTATACATCCAGTACCTTTCCTCCATGACTCAAGCTCTGCAGGGTTTTCTGAGTGAGCCTGGGCAAATGATCCCCTACCCATCAGACAGTGTCTTTAAACATGACCAAACTCTCTCTCCACACAGGGCCAAATCCCCACCGCCTCAGCCTGAGAGTAATGGTGTTGATGCCGAGGAAGACGAAGGGCGGGTCAGACTAGACTCCTGTGAGTTTAATTATGAGGGATCACCTCTCTCTCATTGTCCTGGTTGACCAGTGTGGTGTTAATGGTCAGTTGGGCATCCTCTCTAATCTCCACAGACGGCGGTGACCTGCACTTTGAGATCGGCCGGGACGGCTGCAGCGGCCAGCCAAGGTTCTGGGGGCGCTGCCCTCTCCTGTGGTCTGGGTGCAGACTGACACACGGAACTCACCAGGGGAGGGTGGGCTTCGAGGCTATGTTTGAGAAAAAGCTGGTGTCCCCATCACTGGACCCTGAGGACCCTGAGCACCATGGTCTGAGACTGGGCTGGTCAGTGGAGCGTTGGAACTCCACCCTGATGCTCGGTAAGGACTGAAGTTTGGAAAAGTTCTGGTTATAAATGCCCCATGGTTTAACAGAGGTACTTCATTGAGTCTTATGAATGAAATGTTTCTGTATAATTTGTGCTGATTTGTCTCTCGTTCCCCTCATTCAGGTGATGAGGACTTGTCTTTCGGTTACGACGCTAGGGGCCGAAAAGTGACGGCTGGGAAAGAGGAGGAGTTTGGAGAGCCCTTTTCAGAGGGCGATGTCATTGGCTGTTATGCTGTGAGTGACACTAGTTGTTTTTTTTACACCTCACTCACTTTCTTGAATGCAGTACATGTTGAAATGCCATTTTAATGATAACAGTCTGAATCTAAAAAATACAAACCTTACTATTGAAGTAATCCCTGCCTCGCTTTGTGTTTATGGGTTTGTTCCTGTCTCCCTGCATCTTTCCATCCATAGTCTTTCTCTAAGGAGGAAGGAGTTGAGCTCTCCTTCCATAAGAACGGTCGCCATATGGGAATGGCGTTCCACCTGAGTCCGTCTGCTCTCTGCGGTTCTGTGCTGTACCCCCACGTCCTCTGCAAAAACACCTCTATCACCCTCAACTTGGACCCCACATCTCCCCCCTGGTACCCCAGCCCTGCAGGTTACACCCCCCTCTCCTCCCTGCCTGCTGGACAAAGGCTCAGTGCCCCAACCCCACCAACCTCCAAACTGCAGTGTGAGGTGAGAGAGCAGAACAGAGCAATGGCTGCCAGCACTAACATGAGCTCTATCCTCTGGCCTGTGTGCATGTTATTCATGCTCTACCCCTCTCCCTCTTCGCTCTACCCCTCTCCCTCCTCGCTCTACCCCTCTTCCTCCTCGCTCTTCCCCTCTCCTTATTCTCCCTCCTCTCTCTACCCCTCTCCTCTCTACCCCTCTTCCTATTCTCTCTACCCCTCTCCCTATTCTCCCTCCTCGCTCTACCCCTCTCCCTATTCTCCCTCCTCTCTCTACCCCTCTCCTCTCTACCCCTCTCTCTCCTCTCTCTACCCCTCTCCTCTCTACCCCTCTCCCTCTTCTCTCTACCTCTCTCTCTCTTCTCGCTACACCTCTCTCTCCTCTCTCTACCCCTCTCTCTCCACCCCCTCTCTCCACCCCTCTCCTCTCTCTACCCCTCTTCCTCCTCGCTCTACCCCACTCCCTCCTCGCTCTCTCCCTCCCCACCCCTCTCCCTCCCCACCCCTCTCCCTCCTTGTTCTACCCCTCCTCGCTCTACCCCTCTCCCTCCTCGCTCTACCCCTCTCCCTCCACTCTCTACCCCTCTCTACCCCTCTCTACCCCTCTCCCTCCCCTCTCTACCCCTCTCCCTCCTTGTTCTACCCCTCCTCGCTCTACCCCTCTCCCTCCTCTCTCTACCCCTCTCCCTCCTCTCTCTACCCTCTCCCTCCTCGCTCTCTCCCTCCCCTCTCCCTCCTTGTTCTACCCCTCCTCGCTCTCTCCCTCCCCTCTCTACCCCTCTCCCTCCTTGTTCTACCCCTCCTCGCTCTACCCCTCTCCCTCCTCTCTCTACCCCTCTCCCTCCTCGCTCTCTCCCTCCTTGTTCTACCCCTCCTCGCTCTACCCCTCTCCCTCCTCGCTCTACCCCTCTCCCTCCCCCTATTCTCCCTCCTCTCTCTACCCCTCTTCTCTCTACCCCTCTCCCTCTTCTCTCTACCCCTCTCTCCCCTCTCTCTACCCCTCTCCGCCCTACCCCTCTCTCTATTCTCTCTACCCCTCTCCCTATTCTCTACCCCTCTCCCTCCTCTCTCTACCCCTCTCGACCCCTCTTCACTCTAACCCTCTCCCTCCTTGCCCTACCCCTCTCCCTCCTTGCTCTACCCCTCTCCCTCCTCGCTCTACCCCTCTCCCTCCTCGCTCTACCCCTCTCCCTCATCGCTCTACCCCTCCCTCTCTACCCCTCTCCCTCCTTGTTCTACCCCTCTCCCTCCTCGTTCTACCCCTCTCCCTCCTCGTTCTACCCCTCCTTGCTCTACCCCTCTCCCTCCTCGCTCTACCCCTCTCCCTCCTCGCCCTCTCCCTCCCCCTCCTTGTTCTACCCCTCCTCGCTCTACCCCTCTCCCCTCTCCCTCCTTGCTCTACCCTTCTCCCTCCTCGCTCTACCCCTCTCCCTCCTCAGGTGTTGATGATGGTGGGTCTGCCAGGGGCAGGTAAGACCCACTGGGCCAGGGCTCACATGAAGCAATACCCAGAGAAGAGATACACCCTGCTGGGCACCGCAGGCCTCCTACCCTGCATGAAGGTCAGACCACCAGACACACAACTACTCACTATTATAACACCATTATAACACCATAACCCTAATATACCACCATTATAACACTATACCACCATTATAACACCATTATAACACTATACCAGTATTATAACACCATAACACTAATATACCACCATTATAACACCATAACACCATTATAACACTATACCACCATAACACTAATATACCACCATTATAACACTACACCACCATTATAACACCATAACACTATTATAACACCATAACACTAATATACCACCATTATAACACTATACCACCATAACACTAATATACCACCATTATAACACTACACCACCATTATAACACCATAACACCATTATAACACCATAACACTAATATACCACCATTATAACACTATACCACCATTATAACACCATACCACTATTATACCACCAATATAACACTATACCACCATTATAACACCATATCATTATAACACCATTATAACACTATACCACCATTATAACACCATAACACCATTATAACACTATACCACCATTATAACACCATTATTATATATATATTTTTTCTTTCACCTTTATTTAACCAGGTAGGCCAGTTGAGAACAAGTTCTCATTTACAACTGCGACCGGGCCAAGATAAAGCAAAGCAGTGTGACAAAAACAACAACACAGAGTTACAGATGGGACAAACAAACGTACAGTCAATAACACAATAGAAAAATCTGTATACAGTGTGTGCAAATGAAGTAAGGAGGTAAGGCAATAAATAGGCCAATTGTGGCGAAGTAATTACAATTTAGCAATTTACACTGGAGTGATATATGTGCAGATGAGGATGTGCAAGTAGAATTACTGGTGTGCAAAAGAGCAGAAAAACAAATATGGGGATGAGGTAGGTAGTTGGTTGGATGGGCTATTTACAGATGGGCTGTGTACAGCTGCAGCGATCAGTAAGCTGCTCTGACAGTTGGTGCTTAAAGTTAGTGAGGGAGATATAAGTCTCCAACTTCAGTGATTTTTGCAATTCGTTCCAGCCATTGGCAGCAGAGAACTGGAAGGAAAGGCGGACAAGGGAGGTGTTGGCTTTGGGGGTGACCAGTGAAATATACCTGCTGGAGCGCGTGCTACGGGTGGGTGTTGCTAATGTGACCAGTAAGCTGAGATAAGGTGGTGCTTTACCTTTAAGACTTATAGATGACCTGGAGCCAGTGGGTTTTGTGACGAATATGTAGCAAGGACCAGCCAACGAGAGCATACAGGTCACAGTGGTGGGTAGTATATGGGGCTTTGGTGACAAAACGGATGGCACTGTGATAGACTACATCTAATTTGCTGAGTAGAGTGTTGGAGGCTATTTTGTAAATGACATCGCCAAAGTCAAGGATCGGTAGGATAGTCAGTTTTACGAGGGTATGTTTGGCAGCATGAGTGAAGGAGGCTTTGTTGCGAAATAGGAAGCCGATTCTAGATTTAATTTTGGATTGGAGATGTTTGATGTGAGTCTGGAAGGAGAGTTTACAGTCTAGCCAGACAGCTAAGTATTTGTAGTTGTCCACATATTCTAAGTCAGAACCGTCCAGAGTAGTGATGCTAGATGGGCAGGCGGGTGCGGGCAGCGATCGGTTGCAGAGCATGCATTTAGTTTTACTAGCATTTAAGAGCAGTTGGAGGCCACGGAAGGAGTGTTGTATGGCATTGCAGCTCGTTTGGAGGTGTGTTAACAAAGTGTCCAAAGAAGGGCCAGAAGTATACAGAATGTTGTTGTCTGCGTAGAGGTGGATCAGAGAATCACCAGCAGCAAGAGCGACATCATTGATGTATACAGAGAAACGAGTCGGCCTGAGAATTGAACCCTGTGGCACCCCCATAGAGACTGCCAGAGGTCCGGACAACATGCCCTCCGATTTGACACACTGAACTCTATCTGAGAAGTAGTTAGTGAACCAGGCGAGGCAGTCATTAGAGAAACCAAGGCTGTCGAGTCTGCCGATAAGAATATGGTGATTGACAGAGTCGAAAGCCTTGGCTAAGGTCGATGAAGACAGCTGCACAGTATTGTCTTTTATCGATGGCGGTTATGATATCGTTTAGGCCCTTGAGCGTGGCTGAGGTGCACCTGTGACCAGCTCTGATACCAGATTGCATAGCGGAGATGGTACGGTGGGATTCAGAATGGTCGGTGATCTGTTTATTCACTTAGCTTTCGAAGACTTTAGAAAGGCAGGGTAGGATAGATATAGTTTGGGTCTAGAGTGTCTTCCCCCTTTGAAGAGGGGGATGACCGCGGCCGCTTTCCAATCTTTAGGAATCTCAGACAATACGAAAGAGAGGTTGAACAGGCTAGTAATAGGGGTTGAACAATGGCGGTGGATAATTTTAGGAAGAGAGGGTCCAGATTGTCTAGCCCTGCTGATTTGTAGGGATCCAGATTTTGCCGCTCTTTCAGAACATCAGCTGTCTGGATTTGGGTGAAGGAGAAGCGGGGGGGCTTGGGCCAGTTGCTGCGGGGGGTGCAGAGCTGTTGGCCGGGGTTGGGGTAGCCAGGTGGAAAGCATGGCCAGCCGTAGAGAAATGCTTATTGAAATGATCTATTATCGTAGATTTATCAGTGGTGACAATGTTTCCTATCCTCATTGCAGTTGGCAGCTGGGAGGAGGTGCTCTTATTCTGCATGGACTTTACAGTGTCCCAAAACTTTTTGGAATTAGTGCTACAGGAAGCACATTTCTGTTTGAAAAAGCAAGCCTTTGCTTTCCTAACTGACTGTGTGTGTTGGTTCCTGATTTCCCTGAAAAGTTGCAAATCGCGGGGGCTATTCGATGCTAGTGCAGTGCACCACAGGGTGTTTTGTATAGCACCATAACACCATTATAACACCATTATAACATAACACCACTATAACACTATAACACCATTATAACGCTATAACACCATTATAACACTAACACTATTCATAGTTTTATTAATCTATTGATTATATCAATTCCAAAGGTGTGTGTCTGTATGTTGTTAGCTGTACCTGTGTGTTCCTCTCCACAGGGGCAGGGTCGTAGAGAGAGCAGGCTGCAGCAGGCCTCTCAGTGTCTCAGTGAGCTGATCAAGGTGGCGGCTCAGACTCCACGCAACTACATCCTGGACCAGGTAGGTAGCTATTTCATAGGACAACCAGGGGAGGCAGGGTCTGCTGATTGGCTAGCTCCCTGAAAGAGGGAGGGTATATTAACTGATAGGCTAGGAATAAAATCTGTTTATAATTAAAGGTGATAGTTTAGACAATCTTTCTCTCCTGCCGCTCCTCTCTTTGTTGCCTCTCCTCCTCCTGCATACCACCAAGCAAAAAATATGAATTGGAGTTCTCTGTAAAGACAATTGGACAATAATGTATTGTTCTTCGTCCCCAGCCCAACGTCCACCCCTCAGCTCAGCGCCGGAGGCTGCTGTGGTTCGCGGGTTTCAGGCGGAGGGCGGTGGTGGTGTTCCCATCTAAAGAGGAGTGGAAGAGGCGTCTGCAGGAGCAACAGGAGGAGGAGGGGGACAAGATCCCTGAAACGGATCTCCACAAGGTCAAAGGTCAGGGAAATACAATACAGAAGATAACCAATGAGCAATAACCTTTTTAAGTATAATTTCGTAAGCATTCACACAATTCAAAAACGTCTATAGAGTAGCAGCATATGAATCTTTGAGTTGTATAATTGCATGGTTTTCACACAGATGAAGTTTAATGGAGTAACATACTGTGCAAGCCTACACAGTGAAAGAAGAACCTAACTGAAGGTATGGTTGCTTTTGATGCTGCGTTGATGTCCTCTCCTCCGCAGTGAGCTGCACTCTGCCAGAGCAGGGGGACCTGCTGGAGAAGGTGCTGTTTGTGGAGCTAGCCAGAGAAGAGGCACAGGCTCTCTTGGAGGGGTACAAAAAAGAGGCGAAAAGCCTGCTCCCCCCTGTCCCCTCCGCCCCCAAACAACGGAAGAAACCCCGCGTCCGATATAATAACCCCCATAGCCTCGGACTTCAGTCTTATCACCTTAACAAGACCAGATTTAGAAGGATGGCCACGCAAGACTATAACCCCCCTAAACCGCTCATCAAGGGCCGGATGGACAGGGGGTACGATCCAGTGGCGGCTGGTGACTTGAGAGGTCAGGGAGAATGATTGATGGGGGGGAAAAATTCAGTGCCGCTATTACTGTGTAATTATTCCTTAATATGTTTGGTCTGGTAATGTCACACCTTGGGGTTATTATGGTTATAGTAATAACATTGTTTGTCTGTAGGTTGGAACCACACATGGTTCAACCAGGAGCAGCCATACCCGTATGGTCATCAGCAGTACTGGACACCACAGCAGCTCAGATATGTGAGTCCTTGTCTATCCAATCAACCTCTGATAAACATACTTCACCTTTACATAGTTTCCTTATATTCCGCCTTATTAATTCATACATTTTGGGGATTTTTTATTGATTTAAAATTATTAGTTAATTGGATAGGACAGAAAAAGACTGGAATGATATAGTAGAGAGTTGCTGATATAGCAGATTGGAAACCATGCTGCAGGGGTATATGATCTAGAGGCAGGGGTATATGATCTAGAGGCAGGGGTATATGATCTAGAGGCAGGGGTATATGACCTAGAAGATAATCTAGAGGCAGGTGTATATAATCTAGAGACAGTGGTATATAACCTAGAAGCAGGGGTACATAATCTAGGAGATAATCTAGAGGCAGGGATATATAATCTACAGGATAATCTAGAGGCAGGGGTATAGGATCTAGAGGCAGGGCTATAGGATCTAGAGGCAGAGGTATATCATCTAGAGGCAGGGGTATATAATCTACAGGATAATCTAGAGGCAGGGGTATAGGATCTAGAGGCAGGGCTATAGGATATAGAGGCAGAGGTATATCATCTAGAGGCAGGGGTATATAATCTACAGGATAATCTAGAGGCAGGGGTATAGGATCTAGAGGCAGGGCTATATAATCTAGAGGCAGAGGTATATAATCTAGAGGCAGGGGTATATAATCTACAGGATAATCTAGAGGCAGGGGTATAGGATCTAGAGGCAGGGCTATATGATCTAGAGGCAGAGGTATATAATCTAGAGGCAGGGTTATATAATCTACAGGATAATCTAGAGGCAGGGCTATAGGATCTAGAGGCAGGGCTATAGGATCTAGAGGCAGGGCTATAGGATCTAGAGGCAGGGCTATAGGATATAGAGGCAGAGGTATATAATCTAGAGGCAGGGGTATATAATCTACAGGATAATCTAGAGGCAGGGCTATAGGATCTAGAGGCAGGGCTATAGGATCTAGAGGCAGGGCTATAGGATCTAGAGGCAGGGCTATAGGATCTAGAGGCAGGGCTATAGGATCTAGAGGCAGGGCTATAGGATCTAGAGGCAGGGCTATAGGATATAGAGGCAGAGGTATATAATCTAGAGGCAGGGGTATATAATCTACAGGATAATCTAGAGGCAGGGCTATAGGATCTAGAGGCAGGGCTATAGGATCTAGAGGCAGGGCTATAGGATCTAGAGGCAGGGCTATAGGATCTAGAGGCAGGGCTATAGGATCTAGAGGCAGGGCTATAGGATCTAGAGGCAGGGCTATAGGATCTAGAGGCAGGGCTATAGGATCTAGAGGCAGGGCTATAGGATCTAGAGGCAGGGCTATAGGATATAGAGGCAGGGCTATAGGATATAGAGGCAGGGCTATAGGATATAGAGGCAGGGGTTATAGGACCTAGAGCCTAGGCGACACATTTCTGTGATATTTATCTGGCAGGATGAACCGTTCAATGGAGCGAACTACCAGTACCGCAGCAATGACTTTAACCATGAAGCATACAGGGAGTACAACAGACAGCTAAACTACAACAAACAGCTAGAATGCTACAGACAGGAAGAATGCTACAGACAGGAAGCATGCTACAGACAGGAAGCATGCTACAGACAGGAAGCATGCTACAGACAGGAAGCATGCTACAGACAGGAAGCATGCTACAGACAGGTAGTGGTACACACACACAAACAGGCATGCACATTGGGTACCTGTCAGGGTTTCCATTAGCGGTAATAGCCGGCATTTGGCAACAAGAAAAGTAAAAAAAGACGATAAATAAAAATGTCCCCAGCCAATTGTCCAGGAGAAGAAAACAAATCCCATTGCGAAAATGTATTTTAGCCTATTGATTGATTGAAATACCTGTCAATGGAACATGAGAGCTGCTGCTACAGCTCACCAAACACCTTGTTTATTGCTGCTGGAGTGAAAAGTGCTTTTATAAGCTCAATCATTGTGCAACAATTCTAAATGCAATTGCGTGTTGAAAACTGTTTTGATGGCCAAGATTAAAAAGAGCTACTATTTTAATTTCTGAACTGGTAATTGAAGTGTGCTTCCCATTCTCCATTCAAGTGCATAGGCAATTTGTCAGGCTTCACAACGCTTTGCAATGAGCTGGAGGCAGTATGTATTTTGAAAACATATTTGTATTTTGAAAACATATAACTGTTTGAAACCTGAACATTTTACATTATGAGGCATGTCTTACCTTGCTTCAAAGTAGCTTAGCCAAAACCCAATCAAACTATAAAGTCTTCCATATGCCATTGAAAACAGCCTATTTAGCGGATGTTTTGTTGTTTTTCAAATGTATTTCCTTGTCAAGTAGCCAAAGGCCCAATCCTAGTCATATTAGCAACCCATGCTAGTTGTTGCATCTTTATCTCAACTATTCCTACATTTCCAATAGACAAGATAATTTCATCTCGATCTCATGAAACAGCTCGCATGTGCAGTGGCTTTTAAAGTTTTTTTTCCCGCTAAATTGCAGTATGGTACGAACATTCACGCGTAGCCTTCTGCCTTGAAATAATAGTTGATCAACATTTTAAGGTAATCATTCTAATCTGTTGCATCAGACTCCTTGCTTAACGTTGTTTTGGATGTATCCTAGTCCTAGTGGTTGTATGAATTCCCACAACTGTCCCAGAGTCTGTTTAGAATAGGCTAGTTCTTTCTCCACAAACTGACCAATAGAATAGGTTAACTTTTCTACTATGGGGGATAGTAGATTGACAGGCTAGTGATGTTGCTGTTCCTTACTTGTCTTCTTGGCTGAGGAAAAGTACATGTGGACAGTTATTCTAACATCTTTAAATTCTGCATGGGAATTCCGTAAGGAGCACGTTGCATCCTCGAGTTTCATGTTCTGTTAAAATGAATTACCATAATCTAAATGTGATTTATTTTATTCTGAGCACCGTGGGTGGACGCCCTCATCAGGTTACGCACATCCAATGCATATGGGTCCGGTAAATTTCTCAAATGTCCGGTAAATGAAAATGCTGCTGGTCAAATGTCCTGCGCCACATTTTTCTGAGACCCTGGTACCAGTGTGTGTGTGCAAAACAGGTAAATGCTATAGACAGGGTAGAGGGTAGGATAGAGAGCATACCTGTGTACAGAGCTCTGAGAGGAAGTGCAGTCAGATCTTGCAGCACCATAGACAGTCTCACATGTTAAAAGTCTCACAGTCAAGGTCTCTGTTGAACCGTATGAATGATGTATTCTATTCTCTCTCTCTCCCCCTCTCTGTTCAGTGGAATCAGAGTTACCAAGACCAGGACTATTACGGCAACAAGAATCAGGTTTACCAAGACCAGGGCTACTATGGTAACAGGAACTACGCTTACGATAGTTACCGTGATTACTGTTAAACATCTAAAGAGATTAGCAAAATCAGCAGGTGGTTTTATAAAGATTTATTATACATGTTATATTTCTTACATTATCTTACAGCATTTTTATGCAAAGTTGGGAAATATTGTGCCTCCACCAGGTGCCTAAGTGTCAAACATCAAGCAATGTTTGTATGGAGTTATCTTTTCTGTAATACTGCTGGAACTTTATATTCAGGGAATGTTTCCTTAGACATTTTCATAGCAGGGGGCTCGAACTTTCTACAACAGTATTGTCTCTTAAAGCAACAACAACATTAAATCGCTGCTTTTTCATTGAAGAAAATGTCTATTGTATTAATTTCATCATCTGGAAATGATATCCGGTGCAGTAGCTGGAGTTTGTGATCAATTGCTTTTGTTTTCTCGGTCAGGCAGCACTAGTTGATAGAGCAGCACTGCACCCTTGGCTGAAGGACACAACTCCGACCACAGGGGGGTGCTCTGGTCTAGCCGTAGCACCTCCTTCAAATCACAAGGCACACGTTCAGAGATTCATTACACATAAGGTGTTATTATTGTGTAATAAACTGTTTAAACTATTTGTATGACATTGTTCAGTATCTATGTTTCAATTATGAACTTTCCATATGCTTTGTTTTGCTGTGTTCTTAGACATAACATTTTATTTATGCACAGATTACAGTAACTTGTGGCGCTCCTTACTGTTTGGCTCAAGAACACGATTTCTGTAGACTCCTGGGCCTCAATGCCCCCCTGCCAGTAAAGCTCTCGAACTTCTGTGGAAGTCAGTGAACAACTGGGGACAGACAACACAACATAGGAATTGTATAACACTGAATGTCTTATCATTTTGTGGTCAGTTATCAAACATGGGCCTGATAATGAAGGGCTCTTTTCTATGATGTCATTTCCTTTGTGAGTACCTGATGTAGAACTCTGCACTGGGTCTGCCTGCACTGGTGTGATTCAGAGCGATGCCCATCAGTATCGGCTCACCCAGAGAACACAGAGGAACATTTACCTGCAGACAGACAATGGGGTCGTAATGAGAGGAATGAAGACGAACTTAATGAAAGAGATGGAGAAAGAAAATGATTGATGGAGAGAGAGAGAGAGAGAGAGAAAGGGGATAAACAAACAAACTGTCCTTGACCACTCTCATGGCCAGCAGCTATGTTTCTTTGTCTCACCTCGTCTCTGATCTCAGCGCACACAGAAGAGAACAGCTCTCTGACCACAGCCTCCTCCCTCCACTGCAGCATCTCCACCCTGATCCTGTCCTCCTCATCGAGGCCTTCAAACACAGCCTGGGGGAAAGGGGGAGGAGGCAGCAATGGTAATTAGATGCCATAAGTATGGCAAACAATGGAAATAGAATGCAGTTCAACAGTCGTTTTGAATAAGTGTCATAACTTAATCCAACCAACCTCACAAGTATGGATGATAGAATACCACATTTCATACAGTATTGGTTTAACTTTCACCCTCTTTCTCCCATCTCACCTTTGGTTCAGGGTGCCCCCCAGGGATGTCCAGCAGCCCCCTTGCCTCCGCCACTTGCTGGCTCCTCCTGATCAGCACCACCTGTCTGTCAGCCGTACACAAGACCCCACCCACCCCCAGCGGCTGGGCCAATAGCGCCAGAGGATCCCCATACTCCACCTCCGCACGCTGGCGAAGCTTCCTTGCTCTCTGAGACCAGTTGGTGCCCAGGAAGTCCCTATAGCAGGTTAGGCCCAACCTCAGGGTCAGGATGGGAGTGGGCCCCTCACCCTTCCCACCCACATCTCTCTGTGGGAAGGGTTGAGCTTCTGCTGCACTGCTTCCCACAGCAGGATGTTGGTCTCTGCACCCTGGGGTGGAGGTTTGCGAGTCTCTGAGGTTCCCCTCCCTCTGCTTATAGCTACTCAAATCCTTGTCATTATGCTGTCGTTCACCTATGACTCCGTCTATTTGATCCCTTTGGTGTCTGAGCACCTGTGCTCTTCCAGAGTCAGCGTTCCCCTTTGTCTCGTGTTGGCCCTCTTCCTCCTTCTGAATGCTACATTGCCTTCCATCTCTGTCTCCTCCTCCATTCATGCAGGGAGGCTGGGGTGTAGGTGGACAAGAGGGCTGGGGTGAGGCCAGACTGAAAGAGTGCAGCCTGAATTTGGCCCCATTGAAAAGCCATGGCTCCATGGTCACCCTCTCTGTCCACACCTCCTCTATGTGACTCTCCAGTGCTGGGTCTGTCTGACGGTTAAACCTTGATGAATAGAGAGAGAGAGATGGAGTGAGAGGACAGTAGATTCATTGTGTTTGATAACTGGTTTTATAGTTAGTTGGTTGGTTGTTAGAAGTAGTCTATCGATTGAAAGTAATGAATTCTGAATTTACCTGGCAGAAAGCTCCACCTGCACTTGTGGTTCCAGGAGACCTCCCCAGGCGGTGCAGTGCAACAGCACAGAGACCTCAGGATCCATTCTGATTAAGCCTGATCAAATCGGAATCATATCAATCAGCTCTCATGTTTGTGTAGAATAAATGAAGATCATTTTCAAATTGAGGAAGGATAGTTTTACCTAGCCCAATATTGGACTAAAGGAGTCTAACGTTACTCTTTACAGTCTAAGGACCTTACATGTTCTGTTTAAAGGGCTCTCAAAGTCAAAACAGCCAAATACTAAACGTGAATTCCCAATAATGGTACGGTTCTAGCAACATAAGTCATTGATAAATTAGCTTGTCAGCAACAAAGTGCCGGGACCAAAAGGTCAAACGAACTTTAGCGAGAAACTGATTGAACTAGCCCAAGATGTACTCTTACGGAGCCTAACGTTACCCCTTAAGTCCAAGGACCTTTAGGTTATTTCAGAGGTAGACTGGCTCTGGCAGCCAAAACGCCATCTAAACGCGAATCAAGTCTCAATTGTGATACGGTTCTAGAAAGATAAAGCCCTCTACTTTCATATTACAGGAAAATTATTCGACAAATACAAAATATACACTTACTGCACACAGTTTTAATCGATTTTAACACAGTTGCAGCCGACAGTATTTTTCAGTGACTACACATTTGTGGCGTCCATCTCCCGTTTACACACAGGTGTTCGGAGACGCAGATAGCTAATTAGCACAGGTAGTCCACTCTGTGCTCTAACATGGAAATATGTGTGGGAACCCTAACCTTATAAAAGGTTTCTATCAATTTAACCTTTAGTTTTTAGAAAAGTATTTCTTGATGATACGAAAGATTAGGTCCTTATGCTTCCAAAACCGTACTGCAAGAGATGCGCGTTAATGTTCAGACCGAGCGTTGTGGCCCTTAACAAAACTCCCCCGTACAGAAGACGCCTTCGTCCAATGACTCTTATGTGTAATGGAATGGAACTGAGAGCCATGATCAAGGGCTAAGTTTTACCATGTGACTAAGCTCAGAAGTAGTAGAGCTGTGTGTTTACAGAAGGGATGCTGGAAAAGTTTTGGAATTAATTTTCAGGCTGAATCATAAAATTGTAGCTATGAAGCTGCTGTAAAGTGAATAGCTGGCAAACTGACACCCATCCACCCCAACCATCTGTCTTATGTAACCAAACCGAACATGTCACACTAATTTGGGTGTCCCGGGTTTACATTTACTATGTTACGTCAAGTCTATGAGACCAGGCTGGGAAGGCAGAGGGACCACCTGTGCTAAATAGCTGTCTAGCATGCTCCAAACATCTGTCTGTAATGGCAGAAGGCCGCCAGAAACGTGTTGTCACTGAAAATACTGTCAGCTGCAACTGATAAAGCCGTTAAAAGTGTACATTAAGTGTATGTTTTGTATTTGTTAAATAACTTTCCTGTGATATGAAAGTAGAGGGCTTAATGTTTCTAGAACCGTATTGTAATTGATTCGCGTTTAGATGGCGTTTTGGCTGCCAGAGCCAGTCTACCTCTGAAATAACCTAAAGGTCCTTGAACTTAAGGGGTAACGTTAGGCTCCGTAAGAGTACATCTTGGGCTAGTAGCTAGCTTCTCGCTAAAATTCGTTTGACGGTTTGAACCCAGCACCTTTTTCTGACAAGCTAATTTATCAATGCCACAAACACGGCTATAGTTTAAAAGATTGATCCTTACCAATAGCTTCCTTCCACTGCTATAGCATAAACAAGTCAAGCCTTAACGAACATATAGATTACTTTTATGGAATGGCCGCTGACTGAACCAAAGCCTCGAGCGTTTGAAAGTCAGAAACATATTTAAAAATTGGTCGCTGAGAGACAAATGCAAAGCTACTAGTAACTTACAAAATATATGGTCTTAAAAGTCCAGGAAGTGATTTAGTGGACGAGTCATAACACTCAGGTCAGCACCGCCCACTTCTACAGCTGATTGGAGGAGGCGTGAGGTTGGTGAGAACATGAAGTAAACTGCTGTGATTGCAATGATGAGTAAAATACTATTTTGGGGTGTTGAAGAAAAACTCAAAAGTGTGTGAAATGCATTAAATGTGTGTATTTTTTGCTATTAGCCACAAGAAAAACAATCCAGTTTTGATGCATTATCTTGTAGAGAATAGAAAGACAAGGAAGGGTTAACCCCGAAACGTGCAGTAGTGTGTGGTCGTGTTCAGTATGGAATAAACGGTCTGAAAAGGAGTGAAACTGGGCTCTTAACGTCCTGAATTTGTACACTAAGAACATATATTTTGTTTTCAGTTGCAAACGGAACGAAATGGGGAGGGACCTACCTGAATTTGTCCAATATAAACTATAGTTTCCGTTTGGAGTAAACGCAACAGAATCGTTGTAATGATTACACCCCAACACTCTGCCAGACAATTTTATGCAACAATCCCCAGTATACTTGTTATGATGCGAAGAAAGTACAACATTTCGGTACGTCTATGCTTCTCTACCCTTGCAATTCACCATTGCTTTTTTTGTTGTTAAAATACTTGTTTTGCCACGTGACAACATAGGTCAAAAGCTTAGCCCAGTGTCTTTAGTCGAGTTAGCTAGCAAGCTTATAGCCACCGCTACAATATTTAACAAAAATAAAAACTTAACATGCAACAATTTGAGGAAATTGAAATACATTAATTAGGCCCTAATCTATGAATTTCTCATGACTGGGAATACTGATATGCATCTCACAATGGGCCTCTGGATCTCGTCTCGGTATTTTTGTGCATTCAAAATGGCACTCTGTTTACAATGTTGACATCAGCAAACCGCTCGCCCACAGGATCCAATACACGTGGTGTGCGGTTGTGAGGCTGATTGGATGTACTGCCAAATTCCCTAAAACGACGTTGGAGGCAGCTTATGTTACAGAAATGAACATGCAATTCTCTGCCAACAGCTCTGGTGGACATTCCTGCAGTCAGCATGCTAATTGCAGCTCCCTCAACTTGAGACATCTGTGGCATTGTGTTGTGTGACAACTACACATTTTATAGTTGTCTTTTATTCACCCCAGCACAAGGTGCACCTGTGTAGTGATCATGCTGTTTAATCAGCATCTTGATATTCCACACCTGTCAGGTGGATGGATTATCTTGGCATAGAAGAAATGCTCTCTAACAGGGATGTAAACAAATGTGTGCAAAACATTTTAGAGAAATACATGTTTGTGCCTATGGAACATGTGTGGGATCGTTTATTTCAGCTCATGAAACATGTGACCAACACTTTAAATGTGTTTATATTTTTGTTCAGTATATATGTTTTTTAAATGTCAAATACACATCAATCCAAATGCCTCAGTATTTGTATCTGGGAACACTTTCGATTGGAGAACCATCTAATGAGTGAACATGTAGTTCATCTGAAACATTCTTATGGGAGTTTGAAAACAACATGCATTTCGTTTTGCCTGTACTAAGCACAAGTTTTAAACCAGCAAGGGATTTCTGCATAGCTCTAAAATCTGACTAGTTTTAACACAGCCAGATCAACAGTTGGGGAAGTAGCATACATAATAGTATCATCCGCATATAGATTAAGTTTAGAATTTTTAACAGATTGACCAATGGTGTTTATATAAGTAGTGAAGAGAAAAGGTCCCAAAATCGACCTATGTGGTACATCTTTATGTACTTCAAGAAGTTTACACTTAACCCCATCAATCACGATGGCCTGAGTTCTGTCACTAAGATAATCATGAAACCAAGAACAGCCGTCAGAGCTCAGGCCTATTGAGGACAACTTATTCAATAAAATAGCATGATCAGCAGTATCAAAAGCTTTTTACAGGTCCACAAACAAAGCAGCACATTTCATTTTAGTGTCTAAAGCATTGACAAGATAATGAACAACTAAAGTGGTTGATGTGATTGTGGTATGTCCAGGCCAAAACCCTGATTGGTTTACATTCCAAATAAATTTTTCAGATAAAAAAATAGCAAAGTTGTTCATTTACCAAGGTTTCAAGAATCTTAGCTAGACAAGGAAGCCTTGGAATGGGGTGACAATGATTAAGATCACTACTATCCCCGTCCTTATGGAGTGGCAGAACAAGAGCTGATTTCCATACTTTTGGAACATTTCCTGATAACAATGTTCAAATGTGAGTTATTTAGCCAACAATGATAGGCAGACCTGGATTCAATTGGTCAGCCTCTGTGGATCTCTTGTTGTCTATTGCCCACAAATCATTCAGGTCTTCTTTTTCTGAAAGAAAAGCTGTACCAACTATAATTTCTGTGCTCATTCAGCAAGTTTATGCTATCAGCATCCAGCCCAATGTCATTGTGAATAGGCTTACAAGTTCTTTCAAAGAGAGCCCGCTGAAATAAAATGGTGATTAAATGCATCAATGATGGCATTTTCCCCCCGTAATAAGGCCAGTGTCTGAATTAATTTGTTGTAGCAGAGAGGAGGAAGTAGAATCCTTAAAAGATTTTACAGTTTTCCAGAATTTTGCCAGGTTCCCATTACAATCTGAATAAGCAGTTACATAATAATCAGATTTAGCCTTTCACAATGATTCCTCAGTTAAAAGCTTGCCAGTCCGGGCCTGTGATCCCAGCACTGTGTTGTCATTCTGTTTAATTAGCATTCATTGTGTCTTATTGCAGAGTGGCAGTAAACTATTACAACCTTCTTGGTGTAAAACCTGATGCCTCACTGGAGCAAATAAAGAATGGATTTTTTGACGAATCAAAAAAGGTACGACAATCTCCTAGCCTGTCATTTAAAAGCTTCACATACTTAATAAATGTAGGAAAGGCACAGTTCAAGCAGCACAGATTTAGGGTTTGCTGCATGATGCTTTATATTGCAGCATCTCTGTCCAACCACACGAGTGCACTCTTGCACAGTATTTTTCTACCTTCTTCCAACATGGCATTCCCACGGTGTTCATGTATATTATATTTTGGTGTGAGGATCTCTATGTTAACAGGGCTGTATGGTATGTTTACCAGTATATATCTGTGTTGAATGAGCAGTGGCGATTTTAGCATGTAAATCTTGGTGGGGAATACGCCGCAATTTTTTCCCGATGCATGCCAGCAAAGACACTAGAGGACACAACACTAAACAATATATTAATTGCACTATAGCAGTGACAAACGGTGCCCACAAACTGTTAGGGCCAACATAAAGCTGTCCCAACAGCAGATCTTTCTTTTCAGCACCATGGAGTGAATCCTTACCACGGCTACACCAGGCTATCAGCGGAGCCTTGTCTGGCAGCGACAACGGTTAATTCAGCCTTTTAAACATTTACTGCCTTTAAAAAAAACTGCTGATATGGCTGACTTGCTTGAACAAATGTGGTTTGTACTGACAGTTGAGATGTACAAATTATGGCATAAGGGACGACGAGTGGATAAGAGGCAATCTGTAATTTCGATTAATACATTAATGAGCGAGCTAGGACGGACGTAGTCAATATATCAATTTTTTCAGCACTTTTGAAAAGTACAGCAACAGAATTCAGAACATGGGCCGTTCTTACAGTATTCTCCCTGTACACCAAGTCAGAACCATAGGATAAATAAAGGGGGCATATAAGCAGACAATAAAAGCTCTTACAATATTCAATGATGACATTTCTCTAAAACAGGCTATAGGCTACATGTGCACCACCAAGTCAGAACAGTAGGCTAAGTTAGGAGGGGAAAAGGGACCAAATTATTAGGGTAAGGCTACTAACCGCTTACTACACAACATACACTTAGTATTACTTTCTTAGCTACAGTATACATATCTCCCTGGCATATTACATCATTTATGCAGCTGCATACAATACATTTTTTGGACTCACCTTGTTGTGCTGTGCTCACTTGAACAGGAAGGTGGCACGGCAAGTCCTTAAGGGAAAATTTTGTCATCGAAGTCTGGCATTCTCTGGATTTATGGCGCTTTCAAGACAACTGGGAACTGAAAAAAACAAGGTCGAATCAGGAATCTTCAGGTCGGAGCTCTAAAAAGAGGACAGTTTCTGACTTGGATTTCTGAGTTGGATGACCATTCAAGTTCACAGTTGTCTTGAGTTCACTGAAGTCTGAGATTTCCTAGTTTCAAGTTTCCAGTTGTTTTGAACTCGGCAGAAGTCATGCTGGATTGACATTATGACCAGTGTTGAATGTTTATCCTTTTAAGCTTGGAAAAGAGACCCTTATTAAGCCCAGACTTGGACCACACACCCACTCCACTGAATAGCAGGCTAGTGATTGCTTTGCAATGCTTGCAGTTAACCACTGATTCCTTCCAAACCACGCATTGTTGAATTTGCGATTTCCAACTTGTTGTGTAATATTTATGTCCAATGGCCGATGAGCACCGATATGTTTTATCTGTATTGTGTTTTACCTTTATCTATTTCTCTTCATAATTTCTCTTCATATGACAAGGTTTGAAAGTGATTTGCCAATAGATTGTCGATTTGATTAATGATAATGACTGCTAGCCTGGTAGCTAAGTTTGATCAGTCCAATCAAAGCTACGGTAGATATAACATGAATTTATGTCATTTTATCTGTGGCCAATGACCTTGAGCCTTCTTGGATGGGCAATTCTAATGTAACTCTATGGAAGCACCCAAGGGGCTTGAATTTTCGAGCTCTCCCCGTAGATTTTGCAGTGACGTGGTGTCCCCATGAGTGACAGAACACTGAGCCAATCACAGCGCAACTAGAGAACGTTACCAACCCCTACGCTCCGTATTTTCTGCAGGCTGTCCCACCACCACAGAAAGCACTGAGCTAGGCTGGAACACCTGCACGTTCGAGCTGCCATAAGAAAGCAAAAAAGCGACCATGTTTGTGTGCGGCTATATTAACTCAATGATTTATAAAAAAAAATGTTTTACATTGTTTGCAAACTGAAATGTGACACGTATTAAGGCCAAATTAACGTGCAAAAATAAATAAATATATACAGTTGAAGTCGGAAGTTTACATACACCTACAGCCAAATACATTTAAACTCAGTTTTTCACAATTCCTGCCATTTAATCAGAGTAAAAAATTCCGTCTTAGGTCAGATAGGATCACAACTTTATTTTAAGAATATGAAATGTCAGAATAATAGTAGAGAGTGATTTATTTCAGCTTTTATTTCCTTCATCTCATTCCCAGTGGGTCAGAAGTTTACATACACTAAATTAGTATTTGATAGCATTGCCTTTAAATTGTTTAACTTGAGTCAAACGTTTCGGGTAGCCTTCCACAAGCTTCCCACAATAAATTGGGTGAATTTTTCGTCCATTCCTCCTGAAAGAGCTGGTGTAACTGAGTCAGGTTTGTAGGCCTCCTTGCCCGCACACGCTTTTTCAGTTCTGCCCACAAATTTTCTATAAGATTGAGGTCAGGGCTTTGTGATGGCCACTCCAATACCTTGACTTTGTTGTCCTTAGCCATTTTTCCACAACTTTGGAAGTATGCTTGGGGTCATTGTCCATTTGGAAGACCCATTTGCGACCAAGCTTTAACTTCCTGACTGATGTCTTGAGATGTTGCTTCAACATATCCACATCATTTTCCTTTCTCATGAAGCCATCTATTTTGTGAAGTGCACCAGAACCTCCTGAAGCAAAGCACCCCCACAACATGATGCTGCCACCCCCATGCTTCATGGTTGGGATGGTGTTCTTCGGCTTGCAAGCGTTCCCCTTTTTCCTGCAAACATAACGATGGTCATTATGGCCAAACAGTTCTATTTTTGTTTCATTGACCAGAGGACATTTCTCCAAAAAGTACAATCTTTGTCCCCATGTGCAGTTGCAAACCGTAGTCTGGCTTTTTTATGCGGTTTTGGAGCAGTGGCTTCTTCTTTGCTGAGCGGCCTTTCAGGTTATGTCGATGCAGGACTTGTTTTACTATGGATATAGATACTTTTGTACCTGTTTCCTCCAGCATCTTCACAAGGTCCTTTGCTGTTGTTCTGGGATTGATTTGCACTTTTCGCACCAAAGTACGTTCATCTCTAGGAGACAGAACGCGTCTCCTTCCTGAGCAGTATGACGGCTGCGTGGTCCCATGGTGTTTATACTTGCGTACTATTGCTTGTACAGATGAACGTGGTACCTTCAGGCATTTGGAAATTGCTCCCAAGAATGAACCAGATTTGTGGAGGTCTCCAATTTATTTTCTGAGGTCTTGGCGGTTTTCTTTTGATTTTCCCATGATGTCAAGCAAAGAGGCACTGAGTTTGAAGGTAGGCCTTGAAATACATCCACAGGTACACCTCCAGTTGAATCAAATGATGTCAACTAGGCTATCAGAAGCTTCTAAAGCCATGACATCGTTTTCTGGAATTTTCCAAGCTGTTTAAAGGCACAGTCAACTTAGTGTATGTAAACTTCTGAGCCACCGGAATAATAATCTGTCTGTAAACAATTGTTGGAAAAATTACATGTGTCATGCACAAAGTAGATGTCCTAACCGACTTGCCAAAACTATAGTTTGTTAACAAGACATTTGTGGAATGGTTGAAAAACTAGTTTTAATGACTCCAACCTCAGTGTATGTAAACTTCTGACTTCAACTGTGTATATATACAGCACCAGTCAAAAGTTTGTACACACCTACTCATTAAAGAGTTTTTCTTTATTTTGACTATTTTCTACATTGTACAGTAATAGTGAAGACATCAAAACTATGAAATAACACATATGGAATCATGTAGTAGCCAAAAAGTGTTAAACAAATCAAAATATATTTTAGATTCTTCAAAGTAGCCACCCTTTGCCTTGATGACAGCTTTGCACACTCTTGGCATTCTCACAACCAGCTTCACCTGGAATGCTTTTCCAACAGTCTTGAAGGAGTTCCCATATATGCTGAGCACTTGTTGGCTGCTTTTCCTTCAATCTGTGGTCCAACTCATCCCAAACCATCTCAATTGGATTGAGGTCGGGTGATTGTGGAGGCCAGGTCATGTGATGCAGCACTCCATCACTCTCCTCCTTGGTCAAATAGGCCTTACACAGCCTGGAGGTGTGTTGGGTCATTTTCCTGTTGAAAAACAAATGATAGTCCCACTAAGCGCAAACCAGATGGGATGGCGTATTGCTGCAGAATGCTGTGGTAGCCATGCTGGTTAAGTGTGCCTTGAATTCTAAATAAATCACCCTCAGTGTCACCAGCAAAGCACCCCCACTAGGGTTGCACATTTTGTCGAATAGTCAGAGGTGGAAACTTTCCTTGGGAATTGACAGGAATATATGCAAATTCATATTAATACCATTTTAAATGTAGATGTTTTTTCTATTGGATATATTTACCGTATCATATGGAGACAAACAAACCTTTTGATGGATGCAACAGGGGAAAGAGCCTCAGATCCACAAAGTCCACCAGGTGGCTGATGAGATATGTTGGCACGACTGCCATATTGCATCTCCATCCCAAAGCCCTTGATTGGAAGTGTACTTTGCCAGACTGCCAAGAACCTTGCCCTCATCCAGGCCAACGTGGTGAGACACGGAAGTGATGACACCATAGGCCTAGTTGATCTCTGCACCAGACAGGATGCTCTTGCCAGCATACTTGGGCTTCACGCTTTTTGATGTATTTCAGAACTGCAGTTTCTTCTGCTTGGAGCAACAGTGAAGTGGGAGGGCAGTGCGGATTTCTTCTTTTACATCTGCAAGCAGAGTCTGAACATCATACAGGATGGCATTGTCTCCCTCAGTCCGTGCAATGGCTACTGCTATAGGTTTCAGGCTGCTTACCACGCTCTCCCAAAATACATCATCCAGGAGGATCCTCTTGATGGGGCTGTCCATATCGGCAGACTGTGATATAGCCACTTCTTGGAGAGACTCCTTCCCCTCCAGGAGATTGTCAAACATGACAACACCACCCCAACGGGTGTTGCTGGGCAGCTTCAATGTGGTGCTCTTATTCTTCTCACTTTGCTTGGTGAGGTAGATTGCTGCTATACCTTGATGACCCTTCACATACCTAACCATTTCCTTGGCTCTCTCGTAGAGTGTATCCATTGTTTTCAGTGCCATGATGTCCTTGAGGAGCAGATTCAATGTAGGAGCAGCACAGCCAATGGGTGTGATGTGAGGGTAGGACTCCTCCACTTTAGACCAAGCAGCCTTCATTTTCACAACATTGTCTGTCACCAGTGCAAATACCTTCTGTGGTCCAAGGTCATTGATGACTGCCTTCAGCTCATCTGCAATGTAGAGACCGGTGTGTCTGTTGTCCCTTCTCTGTGCTCTTGTAGAATACTGGTTGAGGGGTGGAGATGATGTAGTTAATTATTCCTTGCCCATGAACATTCGACCACCCATCAGAGATGACTGCAATACAGTCTGCTTTCTCTATGATTTGCTTGACCTTCACTTGAACTCTGTATCCAGAAAATGAGTTGATAAAGCATGTCTGGTTGGAGGGGTGTATGCTGGGCGAAGAACATTCAGAAATCTCTTCCAATACACAATGCCTGTGAGCATCACAGCAGAGATGAACCAGTTGCGTACACAGCTCGAGCAAGACATTTGTCATGTCTTTACAGTGATTAAATTAAATTACATTCTATTTTCAAATCGATTACCTAACTTTTAATTATTTGATTAAATTAATCAGGCAATAACTAACTCATTAGGAATCCTGGGCACCACGGAAGCATTAGTTTATATAGAGCGGCTATCTTCCGAATTCATTCTTAAAGATCTTAAGATCTTTTATATCAATAGCAGTCAATCATTAATTATTCTTTACCTTCTATCAGTCTCATCTGAATGTCGTAAAAATTCTTGATTATCTGCACAAACCCTGGCATAAATTATGAATCAGCAATATACAAATTGGCTTGATTATTTATTTATTTATTTACTAACTAAATAATCACAGAAATACATAAAAACAAATAGTAGATATTGGTTACTAACAATGATAGAAAAGTCCCTAGTGGGCTAAGCCGATATGACGGCTTGGTAGACAAAGGGAAGGGGGTGTGGTCTGAGAAAGAGCGGGAAAGACAACATGGATTCACTACACACAGTCTATAATTATATTAATTGAAATGCTAATCCTTTGCACATGAACGGCCGCTCATTCGAGAATCTTTGTAATGTGTATATATATTTACGCCCGTATGCTGTTGTTGTTGTCTTCTCTGTTGGAATCCTCAATCGTCCTGTAGGATTCATCAGAGTCTCTGGTTAACTTTTATTGAAGTCACAGTCTTTTGTGGTTGTAAGTGGTAAGAATGGATACTTCAAAGTACCATTCAGAAATGTTCTCATAGAATAGTTTATGTAATTTTATGTAATTTCTAGCTGCAGACTAGTAATTAAACGTCTAAGATTTGCTCTTATTCTGTAGGGATCGATTGTCTCAAGTTGAACCATTTCCAGCCGTGTAGCCAATGCTCCACGTGGTATAGTCTTGTCCTTTGGTAGAGTTGTAGTTTAAACCACTTCACACACCAGCGTCACCCGGCATGTTTTGGTCTTAGAAATTCAACCATTTGCAACCTTAGCTTACTCCTGGGTTTGTGTGGTTTGGTGTGAATTTCATCAGGAGTGGGTTTTATACGTTTCAGTAGAAAACGGCGGTTCCATGATGCCGACGTAATGTCTATGCTCACGTGGGCGGGGCCACTGACTAGTTAATCTTCATATAAAAAACCCATACTCTCATTTAGAAGGTTAACATCACATTACATACTTTCACAAATAGTTCCATGTTTAATCACATACATTTCGCAATATTTAGATGTAAACCTTACAGCTGGGAAATGCACACTTTAAGAGATATTGTTATGTGTGTTTTCTGTTTTCATGAGATCACCAAATGAAACACACTCAACATAACTGTCCCTTAAGTGTCCACCAATCATTCCCACATTCTCAAAAGTAGAAAGAATGTTTAATTCTCACATTTTGGGGATTTAGGAGTTTGGCCAAGTGAAGTTCTTTGTTCTCTCTCTCTCTCTGAATACTGCATGGTAGTTTTTATCTGGTATTTATGCCCTGAGGTACTAAACCTGGTTTCGGAGAGAGTGTGGGGGGGGGGGAGCCACGATCTACACCCAGAAAGGGCCACGTCTTATCAGCCGTCCTCCCCTCAGCAGCCTCCTGTGCTGTCTGTGTGCAGGTACTGTAGTAACCCTGATTTGTCCTAATCCTTATCCTGACTGCTCGAAAGTATTGTGCACACATCCATCTAGCACTGACTGAAACAGCGGGAGATTCAACAGTGTGCTGGTGTCTATTGGTTTTTTTCATCAGTAATCCTCACTGCTTCTTGTCTCTCTACCAAATGCACCCAGACAGTGCCCTGTCTAACCCGGGGCTGCATGGCCAGTTTGTGGAGCTGAACGAGGCCTACAGGGTGCTGAGTAAGGAGGTGTCCAGGAGAGAGTACGACCTGTGGCTACAGCACCCTTTTACCGGGGGACAGGCCTTCAGACCCACCTCCACACAACCCCAGGTATGTAAACACACACACAAAGCCCTCCAGAGTTCATACACACTTTTAAAAATAGTTTTATTTACCTTTTATTTATTTCTCTGTCCCTCTCTCTCTCTGTTAATCTCTCTGTCTCCCTCTCTGTCTCCCTCTCTGTGTTTCTCTCTCCCTCTTTCTCTTTATCTCTCCCCTCTCTGTCTCCCTCCCTCTCTCTGTCTCCCTCCCTCTCTCTGTCTCTCTCTCTCCCTCTTTCTCTGTATCTCTCCCTCTCTGTATCTCTCCCTCTCTGTATCTCTCCCTCTCTGTATCTCTCCCTCTCTGTCTCCCTCTCTGTGTTTTTCTCTCCCTCTTTCTCTATCTCTCCCCCTCTCTGTCTCCCTCCCTCTCTGTTTCTCTCTCTCTCTCTCTCTCTCTCTCTCTCTCTCTCTGTCTCTCTCTCTGTCTCTCTGTCTCCCTCTCTCCCCCTCTCTCGCTCCCTCCCTCTCCCCCTCTCTCGCTCCCTCCCTCTCCCCCTCTCTCGCTCCCTCCCTCTCCCCCTCTCTCGCTCCCTCCCTCTCTCTCTCTCTCGCTCCTCTCTCTCTCTCTCTCTCTCTCCCTCCCTCTCTCTGTTTCTCTCCCTCCCTCGCTCTGTTTCTCTCCCTCTGTCTGTCTCTCTCTCTCTCTCTCTCTCTCTCTCTCTGTCTCTCTGTCTCTCTGTCTCTGTCTCTCTGTCTGCTCCTCTCTCCTCCGCTCCCGTCCTCTGTTCTGTCTGTCCTCTCTCTGTCTCTCCTCTCTCTGTCTCTCCTGTTCTTCTCTCTGTCTCTCTCTCTGTCCTCCTGTCTCTGTCTCGGTCCTCTGTCTCCTGTCTCCTCTCCTCTCTCTCTCTGTCTATCTCTTCTCTCTCCTCCTGTCCTCTCTCTGGCTCTCTCCTCTCTCTCCTGTCTCTCTCTCTCTCTGTCTATCTCTGTCTCCTCATCTCTGGTCCTCTCCTCTCTCCTCTCTACTCTTACTCTGTCTCTCTCTACTCTACTACATCAAATCTCTGTCTATCTCCTCTGTCTCTCTCTGTCTCTCTCTTCTCTGTCTAATCTCGCTCTCTGTCTCTCTGCCTCTCCTCTGTCTATCTCCTCTCTGTCTCTCCTCGCTGTCTACTCCTCCTCTGTCTATCTCTCTCTCTCTCTGTCATCTCTCTGTCTC
>NW_021823420.1:0-15000 GCF_901001165.1 Salmo trutta
CTCTCTCTCTCTCTCTCTCTCTGGTAGAATATGTTACTGCCTCTCTCTCTCTCTCTCTCTCTCTCTCTGGTAGAATAGGTTACTGCCTCTCTCTCTCTCTCTCTCTGGTAGAATAGGTTACTGTCTCTCTCTCTCTCTCTCTCTGGTAGAATAGGTTACTGCCTCTCTCTCTCTCTCTGGTAGAATAGGTTACTGTCTCTCTCTCTCTCTCTCTGGTAGAATAGGTTACTGTCTCTCTCTCTCTGGTAGAATAGGTTACTGCCTCTCTCTCTCTCTCTCTCTGGTAGAATAGGTTACTGTCTCTCTCTCTCTCTCTCTGGTAGAATAGGTTACTGTCTCTCTCTCTCTCTCTCTCTGGTAGAATAGGTTACTGTCTCTCTCTCTCTCTCTCTGGTAGAATATGTTACACACTCTCTCTCTCTCTCTGGTAGAATATGTTACTCTCTCTCTCTCTCTCTCTCTGGTAGAATATGTTACACACTCTCTGTCTCTCTGGTAGAATATGTTACTCTCTCTCTCTCTCTCTCTCTGGTAGAATATGTTACTGGCTCTCTGTTTAAGATATCGTGTTTCCATTTGTATGAGAACAACAGAGAGAGAGGGGGTGATTGATGTAACGTGGCCCTGGCTAGATAATAACATGTCACGGTGATGTTTTTTTTAATGAATAGGCCTGCTGAGATGACCCTCTCTGTTATATTGTTGTGTTTGTGTCAGAGTATGTGAGTGGAGCTGGAGCAGAGCGGGCCCAATTTGACTGGAGCGCAGCCTTCTCTCACGCTCCAATTTCTCTCCAGTAGCGCTCACCTCACGAGCTCAGGGATACTTGTGTTCTGCTCTAGCCCCTTACTGTAGCTACTGTCATGGAATTCGCTAAATATTTTCATGAAGAAACTGATAAAACACACAAGGTGCTAAATCAAGGTGACTTACAAATATGAGGACCAAGAGCAAGAGAGGGAGTGTGGTGATGTAGTGTCCACAACTAAATAATCATTGTGGAATCTGAAAAAACACATAGAAATCATGATGGTGTACTTACTACGAGCACATGCTAAAAGAAAGGAACGAGGTGGGTAGATAACTAAGTGTGTCATAGTAGCAAAGTATTTAGAAATTAAAAATCTGATCTCTTAAACGTTTTGTTCATTTTTGTTCTATTATCTATACAATAGGCCATAATTGATTTTGGCACAATAGGCCTGGCATATTCCCACGTTCAAGGAGCTTTCCGTTTTGATTGGGTTATTTTGCCTAAAACCCTTTAGGCCGACCTATAGAAAAATAAAACACAACTCTGTATCTCTGCCCAGCCTGGCAAGAGTGTCCACAAGGGTGTTTATCATCCCCAGTGGCTCTGCAGGTGTAGAGAGGATATTCTCTGCTGCTGGCCGGCTCTCCAGACTCCATCACATGAGCCTCAAGCCACAGACTGGCTAAACTCCTGTTTTAAAGATGAATTATAAAAATGAATTCAAAGGCACTATTAAGTCATTTTTTCATTTAATTTGTATTTCATTCTAAGTAAGTCACAGCCTATATGCACAATGTATAGACTATAATGATTTAATACAACAAAATGCTGTTTAAATGCTGAATACTTTATATCTCTACCAGCCTATTGTGTCGCACTCGCAAATGCTTCACAATGTATTTCTTTGTAGGCTAGAGCCTTGAAATAATTGAAATGATATCGCCTAAATAATGAATTGTTCCATCTTAGTCTCCCTGTCTGGCTCCTGACCCATTTAGAGTGTTTTTATGCTGTTTAATATGACATGTAGCCTATTTAGAGTGTTTATATGCTGTTTAATATGACATGTAGCCTATTTAGAGTGTTTATATGCTGTTTAATATGTAGCCTATTTAGAGTGTTTATATGCTGTTTAATATGACATGTAGCCTATTTAGAGTGTTTATATGCTGTTTAATATGACATGTAGCCTATTTAGAGTGTTTATATGCTGTTTAATATGACATGTAGCCTATTTAGAGTGTTTACATGCTGTTTAATATGACATGTAGCCTATTTAGTGTTTATATGCTGTTTAATATGACATGTAGCCTATTTAGAGTGTTTATATGCTGTTTAATATGACATGTAGCCTATTTAGAGTGTTTATATGCTGTTTAATATGACATGTAGCCTATTTAGAGTGTTTATATGCTGTTTAATATGACATGTAGCCTATTTAGTGTTTACATGCTGTTTAATATGACATGTAGCCTATTCAGAGTGTTTATATGCTGTTTAATATGACATGTAGCCTATTTAGAGTGTTTATATGCTGTTTAATATGACATGTAGCCTATTTGAAATTATGTTTGCTTCTTAAGTTCAGTTTCATGTTTATTCAAATACTTTTCCTTCAAATGTATATGGTTTGGTTTCAATACTTCAAACCAAATGGTAGTTCCAGGTAGTCACAAAAATAAGGTGGGTGTTGGTTCAACTGTGATTTTAATGAATGGAGCGAATTAGGAGCAGCAGTTTTTTTTCCTGTGTGAGCAGAGCGGTTTTTAGCGGAGCGGTTTTTAGCGGAGCGGTTTTTAGCGGAGCGGTTTTTAGCGGAGCGGTTTTTAGCAGAGCGGTTTTTAGCAGAGAGGTTTTTAGCAGAGAGGTTGGAAAGGACATGGAGTGCCGGAGCGGTACTCAAGCGCAGTGCCATGAGCGATGAGCAGGATTTCCGCTCACATGCTCTGGTGTGTGTGTGTGCATGTGCGTGTGTGTGCGTGTGTGTGTGTGTGTGTGTGTGTGTGTGTGTGTGTGTGTGTGTGTGTGTGTGTGTGTGTGTGTGTGTGTGTGTGTGTGTGTGTGTGTGTGTGTGTGTGTGTGTGTGTAATTTCTAAGTATCTACCAAGCGGTGGCAGACAGGACATAATTCCCAGTGATTCCATTACTGAGTGTGACAGGCGAGGAGAGCGGTTTCTGAGCGATGACACACACACATACAGTGAGTGACGTCAGTAATGGCGTGAGCCTGAAATTAAATGCCTGTCCTCCATTTGTCGTTGAAGACGGGACTTAACAACTGATTGGGTGAAGTCAGAAGGACATGGAGGTAATCAGTTAGTCTGAATGAGGCCAACAGTTTTTATCTTGTAGCATGGAAGTGTTGTACTAGTGTAAAAGGTCACACTTTGTCTAAGTGATGTGTGTGCCATGATGTAAAATGTATGTAACCGTTTGGTCTGAATGATCAGAACACACACACACACACAGCCAGCCAGGCCCATGCATCACAGTAATGGTAACGCTAGGGATGCTGGGTAATCGGGTTAGTTATGTCAGGAACGTAAATCAACTCCAATCATCCCTGCTCTCCCATTGGTCACTCACCCTCCCTAAACTGTGATGTGATTGGTCACTGACCCTTGTTCTCTCCATGTCAGCTACAACAGCACATTCTGATCCCCCCCCCTGTCTCTCAGAACAGCAGAAAACAACGAATATGAGGCTTATTCAGGAGGGTATGATGTTACAGAATGTTAAGAGGCACTCTGTAGTGTTTCAGCTCCGTACATTACCTTTCTCTGCATTGCATTACCTTAGAAACTACAAGACAGACATTGCATTACCTTACAAACTACCAGACAGACATTGCATTACCTTAGAAACTACCAGACAGTCTTTGCATTACCTTAGAAACTACCAGACAGACATTGCATTACCTTAGAAACTACCAGACAGACATTGCATTACCTTAGAAACTACCAGACAGACATTGCATTACCTTAGAAACTACCAGACAGCCAAACCATAGATTCAGATGTAATTGAAGGGTGAGGTTGTGGTAGGTAAAGATTCTATTCACAATAAGACCTTGTCATGTTTTACTGTCAATAAGGTGTGATGACTGCTGCTTTCACAGATGTCTTTATGTTCCAATAACATATCTATCACCTGATTCAATCAAACCCTGGATCCAGGTTTTCCAGGAGAAGTCAGCAATAAAAGGCTTCATGCTCAGACAGACAGACAGAAAATAAACTGTACATCTCTCTGATGTAGAGGAACAATGGTGTTTTCGACTGGAAGCCTGGGGGTCTGTTTAACTGAGGCGGGCTCTGGTCAATCTTATATTGACTTGAATTGAGAGGGTGCCTTCAATAGCATGTGTAATTGTTAGAGGTCGACCGATTATGATTTTTCAACCCCGATACTGATTATTGGAGGACCAAAAAAAGCCGATACCGATTAATCGGCCGATTTTTTTTCCCCCATTTTATTTATTTGTAATAATGACAATTACAACAATACTGAATTAACACTTATTTGAACTTAATATAATACATAAATAAAATCAATTTAGCCTCAAATAAATAATGAAACATGTTCAATTTGGTTTAAATAATGCAAAAACAAAGTGTTGGAGAAGAAAGTAAAAGTGCATTATGTGCCATGTAAGAAAGCTAACGTTTAAGTTCCTTGCTCAGAACATGAGAACATATGAAAGCTGGTGGTTCCTTTTAACATGAGTCTTCAATATTCCCAAGTAAGAAGTTTTAGGTTGTAGTTATTATAGGAATTATAGGACTATTTCTCTCTATACGATTTGTATTTCATATACCTTTGACCATTGGATGTTCTTATAGGCACTTTAGTATTGCCAGTGTAACAGTATAGCTTCCGTCCCTCTCCTCGCTCCTACCTGGGCTCGAACCAGGAACACATCGACAACAGCCACCCTCGAAGCAGTGTTACCCATGCAGAGCAACTACTCCAAGTCTCAGAGCGAGTGACGTTTGAAACGCTATTAGCGCGCACCCCGCTAACTAGCTAGCCATTTCACATCGGTTACACCAGCCTAATCTCGGGAGTTGATAGGCTTGAAATCATAAACAGCACAATGCTTGAAGCACAGCAAAGGGCTTCTGGCAAAACGCACGAAAGTGCTGTTTGAATGAATGCTTACGAGCCTGCTGGTGCCTACCATCGCTCAGTCAGACTGCTCTATCAAATCATAGACTTAATTATAACATAATAACACACAGAAACACGAGCCTTTGGTCATTAAAATGGTAGAATCCGGAAACTATCATTTCGAAAACAAAACGTTTATTCTTTCAGTGAAATACGGAACAGTTCCGTATTTTATCTAACGGGTGGCATCCATAAGTCTAAATATTGCTGTTACATTGTACAACCTTCAATGTTATGTCATAATTATGTACAATTCTGGCAAATTAATTACAGTCTTTGTTAGGAATAAATGGACTTCACACAGTTCGCAACGAGCCAGGTGGCCCAAACTGCTGTATATACCCTGACTGCTTGCACGGAACGCAAGAGAAGTGACACAACTTCCCTAGTTATAAGAAATTCATGTTAGCAGGCAATATTAACTAAATATGCAGGTTTAAAAATATATACTTGTGCATTGATTTTAAAGAAAGGCATTGATGTTTATGGTTAGGTACATTGGTGCAACGACAGTGCTTTTTTCGCAAATGCGCTTGTTAAATCATCACCCGTTTGTCGAAGTAGGCTGTGATTCAATGAGATATTAACAGGCACTGTATCGATTATATGCAACGCAGGACACGCTAGATAAACTAGTAATATCATCAACCATGTGTAGTTAGCTAGTGATTATGTTAAGATTGATTGTTTTTTATAAGATAAGTTTAATGCTAGCTAGCAACTTACCTTGGCTTCTTGCTGCCCTCGCGTAACAGGTAGTCAGCCTGCCACACAGGCTCCTCTTGGAGTGCAATGTAAGGCAGGTGGTTAGAGCGTTGGAATAGTAACCGGAAGGTTGCAAAAACGAATCCCCGAGTTAACAAGGTAAAAATCTGTCATTCTGCCCCTGAACAAGGCAGTTAACCCACCGTTCCTAGGCCGTCATTGAAAATAAGAACTGACTTGCATAGTAAAATTAAAAAATCGGCAAATCGGTGTCCAAAAATACCGATTACCGATTGTTATGACAACTTGAAATCGTCCCTAATTAATCGGCCATTCCGATTAATCGGTCGACCTCTAGTAATTGTAACCCTACTATATGACTGTTTATCTTCCTTTGTGTGGCTCTGTCTTTCATCTCTCTATAGGGTGTAGATGACAATAGATAGGGATGGGTGTGACACACACACACACACCCCATATCACCTCACATTACGCCTGCCCTCTCTAGCCTCAGGGCAGGGCCTTCATCATACGAGAGAGCATTGATTGGGTTCTACACAGTATGTAGTCTGTCAGAGAGAGATTTGGGTAACACACAGTCACAGAATGAATAAATGACTTATGTTTTTGAATTCATTTGGAAGTTAATTTGGTTTTGAGATTGAGTGTCTATGTGTACTATAGTGTGTATGTGGTGTGTAGTGTACACAGTGTATGTGCTGTGTAGTGTACACAGGGAGGGGGAAGGGGTAGCCTGGTTGACAGATTCGACTCCTTGTACTCTGTGTCATATGCCAAAGGCACATAACATGGAGTGGAATGTTCGCTGAACAGACCGGCAACCAGGCTAGGGGAGGGCTACCAGGAGAGAGAGTTTGTGATGGGAAATGAGAGAGGAAGGAAGTGTGTGTGTGTGTGTGTGTGTGTGTGTGTGTGTGTGTGTGTGTGTGTGTGTGTGTGTGTGTGTGTGTTGCCTGGAGATGTCCACATGATAGGTTTTAGCTCAGGCTGTTTGTAGATCGATGATACTCTAATCTAAAGTCTATATGATGTGATTGATTACTTATCATTTGATTGATTACGTCATATTCCCAGAGACGACTCAGAGAGAGCAGCATCTACTGTGTTACTAGTGTGTTAGCTATGCTCAGTACACGCAAGCATGCACACACACACATGCAAATACATGCAAACACACACACTGAAATGAAAGAGCTGATTGGTTTTGCTGTTATTGAACACTGAACCATATCAGGTCCTGTTTTCTGGTTGTGTGTGTGTGTGTGGTTTTGGGTTTACTATCTTTTGTGGGGAGCAGAAGTCCTCACAAGGATAGTAAAACAAGGGAAATTAGGAAAAGGATATTTTAGGCGTATGGGTTAGGTTTATGGTTAGTGTTAGGGTTTTAGGAATTAGGTTTGGGGTTAAGGTTAGGGTTGGGGGTTAGGGAAAATAGGATTTTGAATGGAAATCAATTGTTTGGTCCCCACAAGGATAGTAAAACAAACAGGTGGATATGTGTGTTATGAAGCTAACATGATTAGAGGTCATTGCAGAAGGAACCAAGGTCACATATTACACCCTGACAGCCTGTGTTCCACACAAATACTATTATCATGTGTGTGTGTGTGTGTATCGGTGTGTCTGTACGTGTGTGTTTTTCAGGAGGATTGGGTACTTGTAGAACATGAGAGAGCAGGTCCTGTGGAGTGATTATTAAACGGTGTTCAGTGAGAGAGCGATACATAGAGCAACAAGCTCATAATGTAATCCTCTATTCTCCATGTTTTAAATATTAATGACAGCTACAGGCTATGTTTTAGTGTGTGTGTGTGTGTTGGGGCTATTGCTGAGACTCACTGACATGCAGTATTTGTTAGTAGCCTCATCTCAAACCCTGTTAATAAGCTTTTCTCTCTGTATGCCTGTTGGCCTCAACTGTCCTGATGTCTGTTTCAAAACATGAATCTCTCGCTCTCTCTCTCTCGCTCGCTCTCGCTCGCTCTCGCTCTCTGAAATGTCACGCTGTCTGTGTGTAGGTGAATATAGTGGAAGGTCTCTCTGGGTGCTGGCCCCACCCGGTCTACAGCCGAATTGACAGCATCAACCTGCAGTATGTAGTGAATCCAGCTAGCTTAACTGTTAGTCCTGTTAACTTGAACATGTTCATTAAAACCTGTTATCTTTATTTCTATTTGTCTGCGTGTCCAGCAGAGGAGTGTGGTCTCAGCCAGCTGTTTAGACACCTGCCGGGACACAAACACACACTCACACACATCCTAGGCCCTAGCAACCACCCTGGATACCACCCCAGCAACAACCCCTGCCCTGAGAATGCACCCCGTGTGATGTGCGAGTGCCTCCTGTCTCTGTCCTCTATACGTACTTCGCAGGGTGTATTCATTAGGAACAAATGGAAGCAAAGGAAGCGAAAGGGGGAGGGACCTACCTACATTTCTTCAATAGAAACTCTCGTTTTTGTTTCTAAATGTTTTCTTTTGGACTAAGCCACATGAGTTAAGTTTCTGTTGAATGAATATCCCTGATCCTCTTTCTGCTGCTTTAATGACCTGTCTTCTCTCCAAGTAGACCTCTTCCCCCTGCTACTACTAGGGATCAAAAGGAGGGTATATTACTGGAAACGTTCAAAGTTTACTAGTAAACTACCAGAATGTTGGTATCTTTCAAGGATTTTATGTAATCTTTCACAAGACATCTAGTGGCTCTTTTGGGTACTTCAGATTTGTACAGGTGTCTGTAATTATCTCTGGCCCCCTGTTTGGCCTTATGACATGTAAAATATATGAAACAATTAAAGATGATTTTCAACAACAAAAACATTTATGACAAAGCTGTAAAACATTATCCTAAATACACTGAACAAAAATATAAGCGCAACATAAACGTGAAATGTTGGTCCCATGTTTCATGAGCTGAAATAAAAGATCCCAGAAATGTTCCATACGCACAAAAAGCTTGTTTCTCTCAAATTTTGTGCACACATTTGTTTACATCCCTGTTAGTGATCCTTTCTCCTTTGCCAAGATAATCCATCTACCTGACAGGTATGGCATATCAAGAAGCTGATTAAACAGCATGATCATTATATAGGTGCACCTTGTGCTGGGAACAATAAAAGGCCACTAAAATGTGCAGTTTTGTCATACAACACAGATGTCTACAGTTTTGAGGGAGCGTGCAATTTGCATGCTGACTGCAGGAATCTTCACCAGAGCTGTTGCCAGATAATTTAATTACATTCCTCTACCGTAAGCCGCCTCCAACGTCGTTTTAGAGAATTTTTCAGTACGTCCAACTGGCCCCCCGGACAGCTGATGAAACTGTGGGTTTGCACAACCGAAGAATTTATGCACAAACTGTCAGAAACCGTCTCAGGGAAGCTCATCTGCGTGCTCGTTGTCCGCACCAAGTTCTTGACCTGACTGCACTTTGGCGTCGTCACCGACTTCAGTGGGCAAATGCTCACCTTCGATTGCCACTGGCATGCTGGAGAAGTGTGCTCTTCACGGAGGAATACCGGTTTCAAGATGGCAGACAAGCATGTGTGGTGTCATGTGGGCGAGGGGTTTGCTGATGTCAACGTTGTGAACAGAGTGCCCCATGGTGGCGGTGGGGTTATGGTATGACCAGGCATACGCTACGGACAACAAACACAATCGCATTTTATCAATCGCAATTTGAATACACAGAGATACTGTGATGAGATCCTGAGGCCAATTGTTGTGCCATTCATCCACTACCATCACCTCATGTTTCAGCATGATAATGCACTGCTCCATGTCTCAAGAATCTGTTCACAATTCCTGGAAGCTGAAAATGTCCCAGTTCTTCCATGGCCTGCATACTCACCAGACATGTCATCCATGGAGCATGTTTGGGATGCTCTGGATCAAGGTGTGTGACAGCGTGTTCCAGTTCCCGCCAATATATAGCAAATTCACCCAGCCATTGAAGAGGAGTGGGACAACATTCCACAGGCCACAATCAACAGCCTGATCAACTATGTGAAGGAGACGTGTCGCACTGCATGAGGCAAATGGTGGTCACGCTCCTAACCTTTTTTAAAGGTATCGTTGACCAACAGATTCACATCTGTATTCCCAGTCATGTGAAATCCATAGATTAAGGCCTAATTCATTCATTTATGTTGACTGATTTCCTTAAAGGAACTGTAACTTAGCAAAATCTTAGAAATTGTTTGCGTTTATATATTTTTTCAGTGTATAAACCATCAACTTAGTGAATACCATTGAGGTTTAATATGAGGGTTTCAGCATGAAATATCCTTTATATATATTTTTACACACTTATTTATTTTACTATGTCGGTATGTATTTGTTGTCAATGTTTTGGTGTCAAACTGGTGGCAGTTGGAAGAATTTCAGAGTCAATTGAATATGTTGCCATTTGTTGATCCGTTGCAAAACATTGTGCTATGGAGTAAAGCGTTTTGCTACGGTGTGCGACTAATGAATACATCCCTGGTTTTACAACAACCCTGTGCAGTGAGTGTTTAGTTCTTTCTAGTTATCAGTGTTTGATTCCTCACTATCACATGATAGATACGAGTGTCTTCGGTGTCAGATGTCTGTCTGCTCTGGAGTCCTGCTGCACAGACCTACTGCCACTCAGCCTTATAGGACCATACACACCCCAGGTACACACACACACACACACACACACACACACACACACACACTGGTCTCTCTCTCTGGTCTGACTCTCAGTTTTCCCATCTCTTCTTCCTCCACTCTTTCCTTTCTCCCAAGGAAGTAGGAGGATGCCCTTCGTGTTGTACCCAGATCTGGCTGTGTGCGTGCGTGTGTTTGGGTGTGTGTGTGTTCTTGTCATGCCTTACTATGTTGTGAGTGATGTTGTGCCATGTGGAGCAGGTGTCCACCCATCTGTGCCCGAACCACAGAGACTGCTGCTTATGAGCTGAGCCACGGTTTCACAGTCACACTGACTCACACATTAGACATTTGCTGTTGATGATGAACACTGAGAAACACACGGGACTGTGTGACTGTGAGATGAACATCTATGAAGGGAATGCTGTAACTATTCCACCCAGTGCAGTGTGTCTGTTCCCTCTGCCCGTCCATAGCCATGGGCCAGGGATTACAGACAGGAAGGCTTAGCGATAGGCAGATAACCTCTCCTCTCTCAACAGCAACTGGGCCCACCTTCTCTCTCTCTCTGATCCCCTTCCTCTGCAACTCTCTCAGGGTGTGAAACTGAAGCCCAGATGAAGAGATCATTATGAATCTAGTTTCTGTAGAATAAATATGTCTGATCCTCTCTCTGCTGCTTAATGACCTGGTTTCTCTTCGAGTAGGGCTTTTTACTCTGTTACTACACACTGTCAAACAAACACACACACACACACACACACTCATGGGCGCACACACACGTTTGTGTATATCTGTGTTTCAGGTGCAGCGTGAGCAACAGAATGTGTGTGTGGAGTTTGAGGTGAAGGATATTCTGCCCCTGCTCCCGTTTATGTCCCGCGGAGCCCAACAGAGAGCTACACGGGCTGCACAAGCCCTCCCACACACACACACACACACACACACACACACACACACACACACAACCATGCGTTGTGTATGGCACGGCTCCAGGTAGGCTAACACACATACACACATACACACACACAGACTGAGGTACACTTTTGTCTCTGTGTGTGTCAGTTAAAGGCTGTGGAGGCAGAGCTTCAGTTCCAAAGGGGGCTGTCCTCCCTGCAGGCGAACCAATCACAGCAGCTCCTTCAGGGTCTAAGACACGCCTATAGCCTGTTCCGGAACGAGATCCAACAGAGTGTGGGATCCACTTCAAGGTAACATCAGAGTGTGTGTGTGTTGTGTATTCTCTCAGAGCTACTCTCCTGATATGATGTGCTGCTGAGTTTGTGTGTGTGTGTGTTCAGATATCTTCTCTGGTTATCTCTGCATCAGAAGCGGCCCTTGGTGACTTCCTGTCAGCGTTTGAGAGGAACCAATCACTGAGAGAGTCTCTGCAGGCTCTCACACCGTCACAGGAAGAAGGTAACACCATAGAAATGAGAAATTAGAATGGCCACTTTAATAAATGGAACTCTAGTCACTTTAATAATGTTTACATATGTTGCATTACTCATCTCATATGTATATACTGTATTCTATTCTACTGTATCTTAGTCTATGCTGCTTTGACATTGCTAGTCCATATATTTATATATTCTTAATTCCATATCTTTACTTAGATTTGTGTGTATTGGGCATATCTTGTGAAATTGTTAGATATTACTTGTTAGATATTTAAAAAATATCCTCCATGTACAACATGAAACACCAAATAATGCATGCAGAGCAGAATTAGGCTGATACACACTAACTATCAAAATCCAGAAAAGAGCCATTAAATTCTACAACCACCTGTAAGGTAGCGATTCCCAAACCTTCCATAACAAAGCCATCACCTACAGAGAGATGAACCTGGAGAAGAGTCCCCTAAGCAAGCTGGTCCTAGGACTGTTCACAAACACACCCCACAGAGCCCTAGGACAGTGACACAATTAGACCCAACCAAATCATGAGAAAACAAAAAGATAATTACTTGACACATTGGAAAGAATTAACAAATAAACAGAGCAAACTTGAATGCTATTTGGCCCTAAACAGAGAGCACACAGTGGCAGAATACCTGACCACCGGGTCTGACCAAAAATTAAGAAAAGCTTTGACTATGTACAGACTCAGTGAGCATATCCTTGCTATTGATAAAGGCCGCCGTAGGCAGACCTGGCTCTCGAGAGAAGACAGGCTATGTGCACACTGCCCACAAAATGAGGTGGAAACTGAGCTGCACTTCCTAACCTCCTGCCAAATGTAAGACCATATTAGAGACACATATTTCCCTCAGATTACACAGACCCACAAATAATTCGAAAGTAAACCCGATATGGTTCAACTCCCATATCTATTGGGTGAAATACCACAGTGTGCTATCACAGCAGCAAGATGTGTGACCTGTTGCCACAAGAAAAGGGCAACCAGTGAAGAACAAACACCACTGTAAATATAACCCATATTTATGTTGATTTATTTTCCCTTTTGTACTTTAACCATTTGCACATCGTTACAACACTGTATATATACATAATATGACATTTGTAATGTCTTTATTTTTTGGGAATTTCTGTGAGTTAATGTTTACTGTTCATTTTTATTGTTTATTTCACTTTTGTATATTATCTACCTCACTTGCTTTGGCAATGTTAACATATGTTTCCCATGCCAATAAAGCCCCTTGAATTGAATTTAATATTACTGTACAGTCGGAGCTAGGAACAAGCATTTCGCTACACCCGCAATAACATCTGCTAAACACGTGTATGTGACCAATAACATCTGCTAAACACGTGTATGTGACCAATAACATCTGATAAACACGTGTATGTGACCAATAACATCTGCTAAACACGTGTATGTGACCAATAACATCTGATAAACACGTGTATGTGACCAATAACATTTGATTTGATTTGAATAGAAAAGGTGTCTCCAGTAAAGTCAATGCTGGCATAATAGGTGGACCCATGCCAGGAAGTAAAAGCAGGAAGTGTCCCCTTCAATCTGTGCTCTAATTTACAAAAAATCCATTCCATTGCATGAGCCTCATCAGTTAGCATCATTTGAATGAACATTCTACATTACCATGGCAATCTAGCATCAGGTTAACCTGGGAAGTCATTGCATCACATTACCAGGCAGCCACTGCGAGTGTACCCATGAGTTTACCAGTCAATTGCTAGGGTTATAGTTTCCAAACCCGTTCTATTCATCATATTTGTATAGGCAACACCCCATTCTGTGATTCTGTATCTCTCTAACCCTCTTCTAGTCCCATGCTACAGTCTTTATGCATACATAGAACCCCTCTTACACAACAAACTCTCCTGACACAGAGGGAAGGCCTGGTGGGTCCCATCCAGACACACACACACACACGCACGCACGCACGCACGCACGCACGCACGCACGCACGCACACACACACACACACACACACACACACACTAACACATTCCCTTTCCCCTCCTCCTCCTCCACTAAATCCCTGAAATGTTTCTGATTTATCTGTGTTCCATTCCAGCCCTGTGTTCTGAGGCCTCGGCTAAGGTCTGTGAATGATCTGTTCTGAGGCCTAGGCTGTGTGTGTGTGTGTGTGTGTGTGTGTGTGTGTGTGTGTGTGTGTGTGTGTGTGTGTGTGTGTGTGTGTGTGTGTGTGTGTGTGTGTGTGTGTGTGAGCTGTGTTTTAAGGACTGGCTAAGGGCTATATGAGCCGTGTCTCCGGTGGCAATGTGAAGTGTTTAGTTAGGCTCATCTGTTACTTCACTATAAATCCTTGGCAGCTCTCACACTTCACTGCCAACCATAGTACAAACCTTTTGTGTGTGTGTTTGTTTCGGTGTTTGTGTGTAGGTGAGGAGGCGTTGGCTCAGTGTGGGAGGAACTTCCTGCTTGCTGCTGATATGCTAAGGAAGGAGTGGGAAGGTCAGAGGGACAGAGCTGCAGCGGAGCTGTGTGACATACAGGTGGTGTTAGCATCAGACCAGCCTGGATACACTCAGGAGGGAGAGACGTTACACACACACCCGACACACACACACCTGACACACACACACTTGACACACACATACTAGCCCTTGCCCAGTATGTAAGAAGTGATGCAGTCTCAAAATCCCCTCTGTCAACCCTATCCAATCACAGCCTTCCTCATAGAGCACAGTTCAATCAGAACACTCCTCACAGGGCTCTGTCCAATGAGAGCGCAGGTCTTTCTGATGTGACATCCAGCATCTCTGAGCTCTGTCACCCAGAGGCAAGCCAATCAGAGGGCAGAGAGGAGCAGTAAGGGCCTGTCCAGACCTCCCTGGCAGAGCTGACTAATGCATCATCACTGGCTGGCTGGATTCCAATTTTCCAATTCTCTTCTTCCTGAAGTGTGTACTCGTTCACTACCCCTTATAGAGGTAAAACATTGAATACCTTAGAGAAGAGAGGGAGGTGTTGTAAGGAGAGGTACTTAGAGAAGAGAGAGAGGTGTTGTAAGGAGAGGTACTTAGAGAAGAGAGAGAGGTGTTGTAAGGAGAGGTACTTAGAGAAGAGAGAGAGGTGTTGTAAGGAGAGGTACTTAGAGAAGAGAGAGAGGTGTTGTAAGGAGAGGTACTTAGAGAAGAGAGAGAGGTGTTATAAGGAGAGGTACTTAGAGAAGAGAGAGAGGTGTTGTAAGGAGAGGTACTTAGAGAAGAGAGAGAGGTGTTGTAAGGAGAGGTACTTAGAGAAGAGAGAGAGGTGTTGTAAG
>NW_021823420.1:20000-42916 GCF_901001165.1 Salmo trutta
AGTGTGCCCATCTGTTGGTAAATTTTAAAAAAAGGAAAATCGTGCCCTGTGGTTAGCTTAAAATCAGGAATTTGATATATAGCTTTTACTTCGTACTTTTACTCAAGTATGACAACTGAGTACTTTTTCCACCACTGAGCATAAGTTGGTTTTAGTTACAGTCATGACTCAATGCAATCAAACCCACAGTGCAGTGTTGTCAGACAACTTCCAGTAGTTCTGTTTGTATGGGTACAAGTTTGTGTCATGCAAACATGCACCCATTTCCAGTATCTGAGCAGCAGTACTCCCACACAGGCATAGCCCTAACTACACATATTGCAAATCAATACCACACAAACACACACACCGACTCAGCAATTGATCTTCCCGTCTCACCCGCCTGAGCAATTATCTCCCTAATTATTCAGAATCCATCATAAGTTCTGTACCAGCCATCAGCCAAGATACCAGAGGGGTGGAGTGGCTGTTAGGTGTGTTTACACACACACACACACACATTCAGTCTGATCTACACATCATGGCATGTAGATCTGGCTGGGAAAGCAAATGTCACACACTTAACTTCTCGGTTCTTTATATGACAGGCTGACAGAGTGGCCAAGCAGCAGGGTGTTTGTGTGTAAGAGACATAATTCTACCACACACACACTGTGCTGCTTGGCCACTCTGCTGCTTGGCCACTCTGCTGCTTGGCCACTCTGCTGCTTGGCCACTCTGCTGCTTGGCCACCCTGCTGCTTGGCCACCCTGCTGCTTGGCCACCCTGCGGCTTGGCCACCCTGCTGCTTGGCCACCCTGCTGCTTGGCCACTCTGCTGCTTGGCCACTCTGCTGCTTGGCCACTCTGCTGCTTGGCCACCCTGCTGCTTGGCCACTCTGCTGCTTGGCCACCCTGCTGCTTGGCCACCCTGCTGCTTGGCCACCCTGCTGCTTGGACACCCTGCTGCTTGGCGACTCTGCTGCTTGGCTACCCTGCTGCTTGGCCACCCTGCTGCTTGGCCACTCTGCTGCTTGGCCACTCTGCTGCTTGGCCACTCTGCTGCTTGGCCACCCTGCTGCTTGGCCACCCTGCTGCTTGACCACTCTGCTGCTTGGCCACCCTGCTGCTTGGCCACCCTGCTGCTTGGCCACTCTGCTGCTTGGCCACTCTGCTACTTGGCCACTCTGCTGCTTGGCCACCCTGCTGCTTAGCAACTCTGCTGCTTGGCCACCCTGCTGCTTGGCCACCCTGCTGCTTGGCCACCCTGCTGCTTGGCCACCCTGCTGCTTGGCCACCCTGCTGCTTGGCTACTCTGCTGCTTGGCCACCCTGCTGCTTGGCCACTCTGCTGCTTGGCCACCCTGCTGCTTGGCCACCCTGCTGCTTGACACTCTGCTGCTTGGCCACTCTGCTGCTTGGCCACCCTGCTGTTTGGCCACCCTGCTGCTTGGCCACCCTGCTGCTTGGCCACTCTGCTGCTTGGCCACCCTGCTGCTTCAATTTAAGGGGCTTTATTGGCATGGGAAACATATGTTTAACATATGTGTGTGTGTCCGTGCTGTGGGTGGGGGGGGGGTGTGGTGTGTGTGTGTGTGTGTGTGTGTGTGTGTGTGTGTGTGTGTGTGTGTGTGTGTGTGTGTGTGTGTGTGTGTGTGTCTGTGCTGTGGGTGTGTATCCGTGCTGGGTGAGTGGGTGTGGGTGCGTGTGTGTGTGTCCGTGCTGGGTGTGGGTGCGTGTGTGTGTATGTGTGTCCGTGCTGGGTGTGGGTGCGTGTGTGTGTGTCCGTGCTGGGTGTGGGTGCGTGTGTCCGTGCTGGGTGTGGGTGCGTGTGTGGGTGTGTGTCCGTGCTGGGTGTGGGTGCGTGTGTGTGTGTTGTGGGTGTGTGTCCGTGCTGGGTGTGGGTGCGTGTGTGTGTGTGTCCGTGCTGGGTGTGGGTGCGTGTGTGTGTGTGTGTGTGTGTGTGTGTGTGTGTGCGTGTGTGTGTGTGTGTGTGTTGTGGGTGTGTGTCCGTGCTGGGTGTGGGTGCGTGTGTGTGTGTGTCCGTGCTGGGTGTGGGTGCGTGTGTGTGTGTGTGTGTGTGTGTGTGTGTGTGTGTGTGTGTGAGTGTGTGTGTGTCCGTGCTGGGTGAGTGGGTGTGGGTGCGTGTGTGTGTGTCCGTGCTGGGTATGGGTGCATGTGTGTGTGTGTGTGTGTGTGTCCGTGCTGGGTGTGGGTGCGTGTGTGTGTGTGTGTGTGGGTGCGTGTGTGTGTGTGTCCGTGCTGGGTGAGTGGGTGTGTGTGTGTGTATCCGTCCTGGGTGAGTGGGTGTGGGTGCGTGTGTGTGTGTGTGTGTGTCCGTGCTGGGTGAGTGGGTGTGGGTGTGTGTGTGTGTGTCCGTGCTGGCTGAGTGGGTGTGGGTGCGTGTGTGTGTGTTCGTACTGTGTGGGTGACAGCTGTGTACATGCTGATGGTCCTTCATTGAGATGCATTGAAAATGTTGGGCATGCATGTCTGACCCCCTCATCAGATCCCCCTTCACAGATGAATGGAAAGGGGGGGGGGGGTGTTAATACATTTAAACAGTCAGGTGATATCATCTACGTAAGTGACAGCTTCAGAGAGAAGACACATTTTAAGGCAATTATCTCAACTGGCCTGTCTCTGGTAACACTCCTTGTGTAAACTCTCTTTAAAATGCACAGATCTCTGTAATGTTTAGCTCAACTTCGATATTTTACCTCATCACAATTTCAAGAAGGGAAATGTGCAAACACACCTTGTTCAGTGAATGTTTGTTTTTTTGTTTTGTTTTTACGAGAGAACAATTTCGCTCATTGTATCTGTGTGTGTGTGTGTTATGTTTAAGTTATTATTCATGTCACAGAGCTCTACAGAGACAAACCGGCGCCAAAAATATTAGTGCAAACAGATTTGGACAAACAGAGATGTATACACTCACTGTCTCATTCACACACTCTGTCACAGTCGCACAGACACACACACACACAGTGTTTATACAGTAGGTCTGCAGTAGGAAGCTGTTGGTTCACACGGTGTTTATACAGTAGGTCTGCAGTAGGAAGCTGTTGGTTCACACGGTGTTTATACAGTAGGTCTGCAGTAGGAAGCTGTTGGTTCACACGGTGTTTATACAGTAGGTCTGCAGTAGGAAGCTGTTGGTTCACACGGTGTTTATACAGTAGGTCTGCAGTAGGAAGCTGTTGGTTCACACGGTGTTTATACAGTAGGTCTGCAGTAGGAAGCTGTTGGTTCACACGGTGTTTATACAGTAGGTCTGCAGTAGGAAGCTGTTGGTTCACACGGTGTTTATACAGTAAGTCTGCAGTAGGAAGCTGTTGGTTCACACGGTGTTTATACAGTAGGTCTGCAGTAGGAAGCTGTTGGTTCACACGGTGTTTATACAGTAGGTCTGCAGTAGGAAGCTGTTGGTTCACACGATGTTTATACAGTAGGTCTGCAGTAGGAAGCTGTTGGTTCACACGGTGTTTATACAGTAGGTCTGCAGTAGGAAGCTGTTGGTTCAAACGGTGTTTATACAGTAGGTCTGCAGTAGGAAGCTGTTGGTTCACACGGTGTTTATACAGTAGGTCTGCAGTAGGAAGCTGTTGGTTCACACAGTGTTTATACAGTAGGTCTGCAGTAGGAAGCTGTTGGTTTACACTGTGTTTATACAGTAGGTCTGCAGTAGGAAGCTGTTGGTTCACACGGTGTTTATACAGTAGGTCTGCAGTAGGAAGCTGTTGGTTCACACGGTGTTTATACAGTAAGTCTGCAGTAGGAAGCTGTTGGTTCACACGGTGTTTATACAGTAGGTCTGCAGTAGGAAGCTGTTGGTTCACACGGTGTTTATACAGTAGGTCTGCAGTATGAAGCTGTTGGTTCACACGGTGTTTATACAGTAAGTCTGCAGTAGAAAGCTGTTGGTTCACACGGTGTTTATACAGTAGGTCTGCAGTAGGAAGCTGTTGGTTCACACGGTGTTTATACAGTAAGTCTGCAGTAGGAAGCTGTTGGTTCACACGGTGTTTATACAGTAGGTCTGCAGTAGGAAGCTGTTGGTTCACACGGTGTTTACACAGTAGGTCTGCAGTAGGAAGCTGTTGGTTCACACGGTGTTTATACAGTCGGTCTGCAGTAGGAAGCTGTTGGTTCACACGGTGTTTATACAGTAAGTCTGCAGTAGGAAGCTGTTGGTTCACACAGTGTTTATACAGTAGGTCTGCAGTAGGAAGCTGTTGGTTCACACGGTGTTTATACAGTAGGTCTGCAGTAGGAAGCTGTTGGTTCACTCGGTGTTTATACAGTAGGTCTGCAGTAGGAAGCTGTTGGTTCACACGGTGTTTATACAGTAGGTCTGCAGTAGGAAGCTGTTGGTTCTAGTGGGTTGTCTCCAGCCCCAGATGGGTTCTCGGTCTGTACAGAGAAGTGCTCCTCCTCACTCTGCCACCCCTCCCTGGTCTCTGTGCCATCTCTCCTTGCCTCTCCATGGCTTGGCTTGTGTCTGGGTGCTGCCATACTGTTCGGCCGCGTGTGTGTGTGTGTGTGTGTGTGTGTGTGTGTGTGTGTGTGTGTGTGTGTGTGTGTGTGTGTGTGTGTGTACATGTTTTCCTATACTTGTGAGTACCGAAAGTCCTCAATAGAATAGTAATGCAATTAAAATTCAGAGAAGTGAGGACATTTTTCGGTCCTCACTTGTAAAAAGTCTATTTTAGGCTTAAGGTTAGGGTTATGGGTTAGGGAAAATAGTTTTTTGAATTGGAATCAATTGAAGGTCCCCAAAAAGTCCTCACAAATGTGTATGTGCGCACCTGTGTGATTTAATCAATGTTGTACTCATTTAGCAGAGAATATGAATTATACATTCAGATGTATTCTTGATAGAAGAATTTGTATGTTTAAGATAATGACTAAAGTATTCCACCCTGAAACCATATAATTGTATGAAATGTGTTAGAGTCATAATCCAATAATGTGTGTGACTAGACTTTCTAAGACTAGGCCATTGTGTTACTATTTCGCAATATGAGCAGGGTATAGTTGAGACATTCAAGGACAACTGAACTGTCGACTTGTGATAACGGTGAAACTAATAACTGGAAAGAGGCCTCTCCACCCTAAGGGAGGAGAAAAACTGTTAGAAACAGCTAGGCTTGCAGAAGATGATGAAACATGTTGCAGAAGTGTGATAAACAATGCATGTGAACTTTGGAAAAATACAGCCCACCTAAAGAGAGGTGGAGTTTCTACTGATGTGAGTTCATTTGTGTGTGTGTGATATAAAAAGATTGTGTTCTCATTTTGAAGTCAGGTTGCTCTCTGAATAAAGGACTGATCTATTACAGAATCTGAGACTTTGTCTACTTCTTTATTAACTGAAGCCTTACAACCTTTAGGAAGTAGACAAAGCTTTGAGTAGTAGTTGAATTCAACCATTGAGATAGAAAATTATTGTGACATTTCTCTACACTGGAACATAGAGATGCATATTATAGACAGTGCCTTCAGAAAGTATTCACATTTGACCTTTTCCATATTTTGTCACGTTACAGCCTGAATTTAAAATTGATTAATTTAGATTTTTTTGTCATCGGCCTACATACCCCATAATGTGAAAGTGGAATTGCTATTTTTGAAATGTTTCAAATGAATTAAAAATGATAAGCTGAAATGTCTTGAGTAAATAAGTATACAACCCCTTTGTTATGGCAAACCTAAATAAGTTTAGGAGTAAACATTTGCATAACAAGTCACATAATAAGTTGTATAGTCAATTTGTAAGTCGCTCTGGATAAGAGCGTCTGCTAAATGACTTAAATGTAAATGTATAGACTCACTCTGCATGCAATAATAGTGTTTAACATGATTTTTTTTTATGACTACCTCATCTCTGTACCCCACACATACAATTATCTGTAAGGTCCCTCAGTCCAGCAGTGAATTTCAAACACAGATTCAACCACAAAGACCAGGGAGGTTTTCCAATGACTCGCAAAGAAGGGCATCTAACGGTAGATGGAGACATTTTTAAAAGGCAGACATTGAATATCCCTTTGAGCATGGTGAAGTTATTAATTACACTTTGGATGTGTATCAATACACCCAGTCACTGCAAAGATACACGCGTCCTTCCTAACTCAGTTGCCGGGGAGGAAGGAAACCACTCAGGGATTTCAACATGAGGTCAATGGTGACTTTAAAACAGTTAGAGTTTAATGGCTGTGATAGAAAACTGAGGATGGATCATTAACATTGTAGTTACTCTACAATACTAACCTAAATGACTGAGTGAAAAGAAGGAAGCCTAAACAGAATAAAAATATTCTAAAACATTTGCAGTAATACTGCAAAAATGTGTCCTGAATACAAAGTGTTATGTTTGGGTCAAATCCAATACAACACATTACTGAGTACCACTCTCCATATTTCCAAGCATAGTGGTGGCTGCATCATGTTATGGGTATGCTTAGAATTGTTAAGGACTGGGGAGTTTTTCAAGGTAAAAAAGAAACTGAATGGAGCTAAGCACAGGCAAAATCCTAGAGGAAAACCTGATTCATTCTGCTTTCCACCAGACACTGGGAGATGAATACACCTTTCAGCAGGACAATAACCTAAAATACAAAGCCAAATCGTCATTTGAGTTGCTTAACAAGAAGACAGTGAAAGTTCCTGAGTGGCCGAGTTACAGTTTTGACTTAAAAATCTATATCAAGACCTGAAAATGGCTGTTTAGCAATGATCAACAACCAATGTGACGGAGCTTGAAGAATTTAAAAAGAATAATGGGCAAACGTTGCACAATCCAGGTGTGGAAAGCTCTTAGAGACTTACCCAGAAAGACTCACAGCTGTAATCACTGCCAAAGGTGATTATAACATGTATTAACTCAGGGGGACACAAAATCAATTTCATCCATTTTGAGTTCAGGCTGTAACACAACAAAATGTGGAATACGTCAAGTGGTATGAAGACTTTCTGAATACACTGAACATAGTCAATAGATTACAGGGCTCATTTATGGGTTGAGAGATTCACACTGTGTAGAGAAGCTCGGTGACATAAGCTACTCATCTGACAGAATACTAGAGAGAGAGAGAGAGATAAGGAGAGTGAGATAAGGAGAGGGAGTTAGAGAGAGAGATAAGAAGAGGGAGTGAGAGATAAGGAGAGGGAGTTGGGTGTAGTGATAGAGAGATAAGGAGAGGGAGTTGGGTGTAGTGAGAGAGAGATAAGGAGAGGGAGTTGGGTGTAGTGATGGAGAGGGAGTTTGGTGTAGTGAGAGAGAGAGAGAGAGATATAAGGAGAGGGAGTTAGAGAGAGAGAGAGATAAGGAGAGGGAGTGAGAGATAAGGAGAGAGAGAGAGAGGTGATGGATGCTGTTGAGTACCACTCCTGGGAGCCTAAATGCTTCCTCATCAGTAAACAGTGAATAATTCATACACACACACACACACACACACACACACACACACACACACACACACACACACACACACACACACACACACACACACAGACAGATAGATAGACAGACAGACAGACAGACAGACAGACAGACAGACAGACAGACAGACAGACAGACAGACAGACAGACAGACAGACAGACAGACAGACAGACAGACAGACAGACACAAACACACAGAGAGGCAGGGAAATTATATTCATGTCACAGACCTTCCACTTTTACAGCAGACAGCCAAGTCCTGAGCGGACACTTTCATTATTCACTACTCTATGAACTCTCAGAGACCCTCTAGTATGTGTGTGTTTGTGTGTGTGTCTGAGAGAGAAAGAGGGTGAACCAGAGGACAGGGTGAGGCAGCACGCAATGCTCCCCTAACACTGACCCTAAGACACACACACGGCTCTCTGCTAGGAGGAAATGGTTTGAGCAGACTTCTGTCTGAACCAGTTCTGACCCAGATACACACACCAGCTCATGTGAACCAAAACAGCGGAGAAGTTTAGCCTCTCACTTCAACGCTCTTAGTTTTTGCCCGTAACACATAGCTTTTGCAAATTCGTAACATACTGTACGTTTTTCAAATTTGTAACATATAATCCGAATTGTAATTTGTAACATATCATACGAAATGGGTGATGGACTTCCACAAATGAATACATAGCATACGAAACGTAACATATCATATTAAATGCAGTGTCTCAGATTTACGTACAGAATAATATGAAATGCTCTGAGACTGTAAGGCTTGGGTGTCGTGCTGGCGAGGAATCAAATGCAGGAAGCAGCGATACAGGGTAGTGGCTTTAATGAGCACAACGGCTAAAACACAAGCCACCCCAAACAGCGATCAGAGCGCACACAAAACAAAGTGCCACAAACACAGGGGACAAAACACTGTTGGCGTGAACACACGCACTAATGCAAAATACAAAATCAGAGTGTCACCAAGCACAGCATACAGAGAAACAATCCCGCACAAAGAGCAGGCGGGCCTACTGGCTAATAAAGCCCGCTAATCAGCCCAACACATAACAGGTGCACCTAATAACGGAAAGGGAGAAAACAAAAGGGAATCAGTGGCAGCTAGTAGGCCGGTGACGACGACCGCCGAGCGCCACCCGAGCAGGAGGGGGCGCCACCTTCGGTAGGAGTCGTGACAGAGACCAGGTTGAATGGTAATAGCACTTAGTTTTTAATTATTTGGTTTTAAGCCTTCCCCAAACCATAGCCCTAACCTTAACCACTTAGAATGAATACCTAAACTTAACCCTTTGAGTTGTTTCTGTTTTAACCCTGCAACCACACAGAATTAATGTGTCAAAAACATACATTCATCTACATAACGTCGAATTTCGAAGGGAAACTATGAGATCTTGTTGCTAGATCAGGAGCTACAAGAGATTGGCCTTGGAGAGAAGTTGAACTAAAAGCACGTGGTTCTTGACAGACAGAATCTCTGCTGAGTTATATTGACATTATAACCCCTGAACCCTGACCCAGCCTACACAGTACTGGATGTATGGTGATTGCTGATGTCATAAATATGATAGAGGATACAGAGGGTGTAGCAGTTTCAGCAGTTTGTTCACCCTTTACACACACACACACACACTGATGCTCACACACACACACACACACACACACACACACACACACACACACACACACACACACACAAACACAATGATGCTCACACACACACACACACACACACACAAACACACTGATGCTCACACACACACACACACACACACACACACACACACACACACACACACACACACACACACTGATACTCACACACACACACACACACACACACACACACACTGATGCTCACACATACACACACACACACACACACACACACACACACACACACACACACACACACACACACACACACACACACACACACACACACACACACACACACACACACACTGATGCTCACACATACATACACACACACACACACACACACAAACACACTGATGCTCACACACACACACACACACACACACACACACACACACTGATGCTCACACATACACACACACACACACACACACACACACACAAACACACTGATGCTGACACACACACACACACACACACACACACACTCACACACACACACACAGAGCGTGTCCTGCAGACTACGCAAGCTGAATAATTGCACTATATTTTGTGTTTCATAACACCAGCCAATACTCTATTATTATGCTAATGCTATTACAGAGAGAACCGATGCTTGGCTTTTATGTTCTGAATGAAACACAATGAGTAAGTGGAATAATAATAACCATATTAATATTGAACAATCCATAAACACTGTTTATCAAACAGCTTACATTGCACTCCTCTCTCAATGTTTAAACACAGTATTATTTAGCATTGACAAGGAACAGCCAGACACAGTAATATGATTAAGGCTCACTGATATAGGAAACGGGTTTTGTCCCATTGTTTTTGTGGTGTGTGTGTGTGTGTGTGTGTGTGTGTGTGTGATGGCTGGGGCAGTGACCTCTGCCCTAGTGTTCCTTTAGATCAGGCACAGCTCAGGACACCTGTCTTCCCCGCAGGACCCTCTCATGAGAGAGAGAGAACAATATCATAACCGCCATCAATAAAAGACAGTACTGTGTAGCCGTCTTCATCGACCTGGCCAAGGCTTTCGACTCCCCGCATTCCTATCGGCAGACTCAATAGCCTTGGGTTCTCTAATGACTGCCTCGCCTGGTTCACTAACAACTTCTCAGATAGAGTTCAGTGTGTCAAACTGGAGGGCCTGTTGTCCGGAACTCTGGCAGTCTCATGGGGGTGCCACAGGGTTCAATTCTTGGGCCGACTCTTTTCTCTGTATATATCAATGATATCGCTCTTGCTGCGGGGGATTCTCTGATCCACCTCTACACAGACGACACCGTTCTGTATACTTCTGGCCCTTCTTTGGACACTGTGTAAACAAACTTCCAAACAACTTCAATGCCATACAACATTCCTTCCGTGGCCTCCAACTGCTCTTAAATGCTAGTAAAACTAAATGCATGCTCTTCAACTGATCGCTGCCCGCACCCGCCCGCCCGACTAGCATCACTACTCTGGACTGTTCTGACTTAGAATATGTGGACAACTATAAATACCTAGGTGTCTGGCTAGACTGCAAACTCTCCTTCCAGACTCATATTAAGCATCTCCAATCCAAAATTAAATCTAGAATCAGCTTCCTATTTCGCAACAAAGCCTCCTTCACTCATGCTGCCAAACATACCCTCGTAAAACTGACTATCCTACCGATCCTTGACTTCGGCGATGTCATTTACAAAATAGCCTCCAACACTCTACTCAGCAAATTGGATGTAGTCTATCACAATGTCATCCGTTTTGTCACCAAAGTCTCATATACTACCCACCACTGCAACCTGTATGCTCTCGTTGGCTGGTCCTTGCTACATATTCGTCGCCAAACCCACTGGCTCCAGGTCATCTATAAGTCTTTACTAGGTAAAGCTTCGCCTTATCTCAGCTCACTGGTCACCATAGCAACGCCCACCCGTAGCACACGCTCCAGCAGGTATATTTCACTGGTCATCTCCAAAGCCAACACCTCCATTGGCCACCTTTCCTTCCAGTTCTCTGCTGCCAATGACTGGAACGAATTGCAAAAATCACTGAAGTTGGAGACTTATATCTCCCTCACTAACTTTCAAGCATCGGCTGTCAGAGCAGCTTACTGATCATTGTACCTGTACACAGCCCATCTGTAAATAGCCCATCCAACTACCTACCTCCTCCCCATATTTGTTTTTGTTTTTCTGCTCTTTTGTACACCAGTATTTCTACTTGCACATCCTCATCTGCACATCTATCACTCCAGTGTTTAATTGCTAAATTGTAATTACTTCGCCACTATGGCCTATTTATTGCCTTACCTCCTTACCTCATTTGCACACACTGTACACAGATTTTTCTATTCTGTTATTGACTGTATGTTTGTTTATTCCATGTGTAACTCTGTGTTGTTGTTTTTGTCGCACTGCTTTGCTTTATCTTGGCCAGGTCACAGTTGTAAATGAGAACTTGTTCTCAACTGGCCTACCTGGTTAAATAAAGGTGAAATATATATATGTTTTAAAAAGATAGTAAAGGGGAGAGAGAACGGTTGTTGTCATTTTTTTCTCTCTCTAACGGTGACTCCAACTGTCACAGAAACCCTGGAGGCAGAGCATCAAACAAAAGAAGCTCCTCTTTCATCTCTATTCAAGAAACCTTTCTCTTTCTACCTCCCTCTGTCACTTTGTCTCTCTCTCTTTCTCCTGTCTCTCTGTCTCTCTCTGTCCCGTATACAGTAGGTATCATAAGTATTCACCCCCTTTGGATTTTTTTCACATTTGTTGCGTTACAAAGAGGGATTGAAATGAATTTGTCATTGATCTACACAAATTACTCTAATGTCAAAATGGAAGATTTTTTTTTACAGTTGTAAAAAATGAATGAAAAATAAAACAGTAATATGCATTGATTAGATAAGTATTCAACCCCCTGAGTTAATACATGTTATAACCACCTTTGGCAGTGATTACAGCTGTGAGTCTTTCTGGGTAAGTCTCTAAGACCTTTGCACACCTGGATTGTGCAATATTCGCCCATTATTATTTTCAAAAACTTTCAAGCTCTGTCAAGTTGTTGGGAATCGTGGCTATACAGCAATTTTTTGGCTGTAGATTTTCAAGCATCTTTGACTCAAACCGGTAATCCCAGTGTAGATTTGGCCTTATGTTGTAGGTTATTGTCCTGCTGAAAGATGCATTTGTCTCCAAGTAGCTGGTGTAAAGCAGACTGAAGCAGGTTTTCTTCTAGGATTTTTTTTTATTCTGTATATTTGTATTCTTCTTTTCACTCTGTCATTTAGGTCATTATTGCTTAGTCACTACAATTTTGTTGATCCATTCTCAGTGTTCTCCCATCATCGCATTGAACTGTAGCTGTTTTAAAATCACCAATGGCCTCATGGTGACATCCCTGAGAAGTTTCCTTCCTGTCCTGCAGCTCAGTTCAGAAGGACGACTGCATTTTTGATGTTTCTGGGTGGTTTAATACATCATCCACAGCATAGTGATTAACTTGACCATGCTTAAAGATATATTTAATGTCTGATTTGTTATTGTTAACCATCTACCAATCACTGCCCTTCTTTATAACGCTCCCTAGTTTTTGTAGTTGAATCTGTGCTTGAAAATTGGATACATGAGTGAGGGACCTTACAGATGTTGTATGTATGGGGGACAGAGTAAGGGGCAGTCATTCAAAAATCATGTCAACCCCTACATTACATTGGGTGAACACTTTTGCAACAAACCAACAACTTATTTAGTTTTTAATTTGTAGAATTATCTTTTCACTTTGACATTAGGGAGTGTTTTGTGTAGATCAATGGCAAAAAAATCACAACTATATCCATTTCAAAGGGATCCCATACAACAAAATATGTTGGTATAGTTTGATGTGTGTGTCAGGCAAGTTTTCACAGTGGACTGAATGAGAGAACTCTATGCACAGACACACACACACACACACACACATTCTCCCAGCTGGAATTTGAGGAGGGTAATTATTGTCACTGAATTGCAGATATTGGTCCTGCTGGGTGTCTCAGCTCATGCCCCAGTGTGTGTGTTTATGTGGCTGTGTGTTAGCTTGCTTAATGTTGTATACACTCTCACACAGCTGTGGTCCCCTACTGTACCCACCTTTTTACCACTACAAAACTGACACTTACTATATTGTGTGTGTGTGTGTGCGTGTGTGTGTGTGTGTGTGTGCGTGCGTGCGTGCGTGTGTGAGGATGAGCTGTACCCAGGTGCATGGCCGGAGGGGGAACTGAAATGGGGGAGGGGGTGAAACAGGACATAGGGAGAGAAAAGAGAAGGGAGCAGAGAGGGAGACAGAAATGTAATATTCTGTTAGGCCTCAGGGGCCTGGGTGTGTGTTTGGGTGCAAGGGGTCAACAAATCATAGGAGAGCAGAACGCTGAGATACACACACCTACACAGACACACACATGAACACACACACATACAGTACAGTTGAAGTCGGAAGTTTACGTACACTTAGGTTGGAGTCATTAAAACTCGTTTTTCAACCACTCCACAAATGTATTGTTAACAAACTATAGTTTTGGCAAGTTGGTTAGGACATCTACTTTGTGCATGACACAAGTCATTTTTCCAACAATTGTTTACAGACAGATTATTTTACTTATAATTCACTGTATCACAATTCCAGTGGGTCAGAAGTTTACATACACTAAGTTGACTGTGCCTTTAGACAGCTTGGAAAATTCCAGAAAATGATGTCATGGCTTTAGAAGCTTCTGATAGACTAATTGACATCATTTGAGTCAATTGGAGGTGTACCTGTGGATGTATTTCAAAGCCTACCTTCAAACTCACTGCCTCTTTGCTTGACATCATGGGAAAATCAAAAGAAATCAGCCAAGACCTCAGAAAAAAATTGTAAACCTCCACAAGTCTGGTTCATCCTTGGGAGCAATTTCCAAATGCCTGAAGGTACCACGTTCATCTGTACAAACAATAGTACGCAAGTATAAACACCATGGGACCACGCAGCCGTCATACTGCTCAGGAAGGTGGCAGCATCATGTTGTGGGGGTGCTTTGCTGCAGGAGGGACTGGTGCACTTCACAAAATAGATGGCATCATGAGGAAAGAAGATGATGTGGATAGATTGAAGCAACATCTCAAGACATCAGTCAGGAAGTTAAAGCTTGGTCGCAAATGGGTCTTCCAAATAGACAATGACCCCAAGCATACTTCCAAAGTTGTGGCAAAATGGCTTAAGGACAACAAAGTCAAGCTATTGGAGTGGCCATCACAAAGCCCTGACCTCAATCCTATAGAAAATTAGTAGGCAGAACTGAAAAAGCGTGTGTGAGCATGGAGCCCTACAAACCTGACTCAGTTACACCAGCTCTGTCAGGAGGAATGGGCCAAAATTCACCCAACTTATTGTGGGAAGCTTGTGGAAGGCTACCCGAAACGTTTGACCCAAGTTAAACAATTTAAAAGCAATGCTACCAAATACTAATTGAGTGTATGTAAACTTCTGACCCACTGGGAATGTGATGAAAGAAATGAAAGCTGAAATAAATCATTCTCTCTACTATTATTCAGACATTTCACATTCTTAAAATAAAGTGGTGATCCTAACTGACCTAAGACATGGAATTTATAATCGGATTAAATGTCATGAATTGTGAAAAACTGAGTTTAAATGTATTTGGCTAAGGTGTATGTAAACTTCCAACTTCAACTGTATACACACACATATACACACACAAATTCCGGCATGTGTACATGTCACGGGAACTTTCATCCCAATGTTATTAACTCAAAACTCACTATATGCTTTGACCAATTCCCTGGGGGTTGTAAAGCCCCGGTTAATTGAAGAAATCGACAAAGTCCCAGAAGTCTGCAAAAGGTTAGTTCTTTATTCAGAGAGCTCTGCCAATCATACAAACACATAGCCTTTTATACCTTACATTTGGTCATACCATATGTCATACCCCTTATAAATGCCCCTCCTCTTCTTTAGCACTGTCAATGCTGTTTACAAGTCTTCTCCAACACATACATTGCTTATCATATCCTGCCCCATGTTCCATAATCTACTGCAAGCCTAAAAATTACAACAGTAGATAATAATAATGATAATGAATAAAAGTAACAGTAGTAGGTTAGTTTTAACATGGCATGAAAACCCACAACCAAACAGCATGGCAAATACTATACTTACATTGTACTCAATACATTCTTTTTCTCTCTTTCTCTCTGAGCTTTATTTTTTTATTCTTCTCCAGTCCCAATTCTCTGGTCTTTCTCCTGAAGAGAAATTTGTGTACTCATTCAAAGGCTTTTGATTGGTGTAAGTATGGGCAGAGGAGTTTCGTTCCGCATCAGCGATGGACAACATGACAGGTAGTACAGACAGGCTATCAGGGCCAGGTGCTGCTCTTTTCCACTATGATTGTATGACTGGTATTGTTGAATGTTTAAGGATTAATAGATACTAGAAAACCTGTTAGTCTTATGGTCCTATTTCCACAGTATTTTCTTGCTGTGTGTCTGTGTCTCTGTGTGGTAGCATTGATGTGAATTGACACACTGATAAAAAAAAATGTGTCTGTCTGAATTATTCAGCATGTTATTTTAGTGTCATTTTGTGTGTGTGTGTGTGTGTGTGTGTGTGTGTGTGCGTGGGGATGTCGAGGGATTCACTGATGATGTCTGGCTGTCACGGAAATCTGCCCAAATAATAATAGCTCCACAGCTGAGTCCCTCTGAGGGAGAGAGAGAAGGAGTGGGGGAGAGAGTCTCAGAGAAACATTCACATTGGAGCGATGATAACGTGTACTGTAATGTACACATTTTGTTACTTTACAGCCTTATTCTAAAATTGATTATTTCGTTTTTTTCCCTTATCAATCTACACACAATACCCCATAACGACAAAGCAAATACAGGTTTTTAGACATTTTTGCAAATAACATTTACATAAGTATTCAGAACCTTCACTCAGTACTTTGTTGAATCACATTTGGTAGCGATTACAGCCTCGAGTCTTCTTGGGTATGACGCTACAAGCTTGGCACACCTCTACTTTGGAAGTTTCTCCCATTCTTCTCTGCAGATCCTCTCATGCTCTGTCAGGTTGGGTGGGGAGCGTCGCTGCACAGCTATTTCAGGTCTCTCCAGAGATGTTAGATTGGGTTGGATCACACTGGAGCGGGTTTTCATCAAGGATCTCTCTGTACTTTGTTCTGTTCATCTTTCCCTCAATCTTGACTAGTCTCCCAGTCCCTGCTGCTGAAAAACATCCACACAGCATCTTGTTTCTCATGGTCTGAGAGTCTTTAGGTGCCTTTTGGCAAACTCCAAGCAGGCTGTCATGTGCCTTTTACTGAGGAGTGGCTTTCGTTTTCTATTTTAATACATTTGCTAAAATTCTAAAAACTTTTATTTTTTTGTGTGTAGATTGATGAGGAATTATTTTTATTTAATCCATTTTAGAATAAGGCTGTAACGTAACAAAAATGTGCAAAAAGTCAAGGGGTCTGAATACTTTCTGAAGGCACTGTATCCTACTGCATGTATTTTAATGAGCAGCTTAACCTGTCTGTCTGTTTGTCTGTCTGTAGCCGATGGGAAACACAACTTTCCATGTCTGGCTTTAGATTCCCGCTGAGACCAGACTGTGTGTGTGTGTGTGTGTGTGGTGTGTGTGTGTGTGTGTGTGTGTGTGTGTGTGTGTGTGTGTGTGTGTGTGTGTGTGTGTGTGTGTGTGTGTGTGTGTGTGTGTGTGTGTGTGTGTGGTGTCCAGGGAGCAGTACAGAAGAGTCTGGGAGAACAGCTGTCAGGAGATCTGGGAACTGAGACATGATTTTTCCCTTTTCACACAGGCACACACATACAGTACACACACACACACTAGTGTGCATTTTACATTATTTCATCAACAGCAGTGCTGAGGAGTTGTTTTTCACTAATGAGACACAAAGGAAATCTGCTTCTCATCGAGAGAGAGAGAGAGAGAGAGAGAGAGAGAGAGAGAGAGAGAGAGAGAGAGAGAAGGGATGACAGAAAAAGAGAGGTGAGAGGGAGAATCATAAAGGAGAGAGGAACAGTTGGAGGGAATTCTATTTTTTCAAAAGATGTTTCATATGCAGGCTCAGCATTCCAGACATCAACAATGGAAATGAGATGCTGTGAAGGTGTGTAATATTCTCCTCTGAGCTAGTCTCCATAACAAATCTGTTTGGGTCTCAGTGGGACTCCAACACCCACGATGCCTCTGTCTCACCTGTCAGGAGATGAAAGACATTGTACACCTGGCTGTGGCATAAAATACACTGAACTGCTGTGGGACACACACACACACACACACAAACAAACACAGTGGAGCTATGCTGTGCGTGCAGATTTACACCCTTTTCATCATCTTATCATCGATATTAATGAACTCCCCTGGGACTCGACTCTCTCCTCTCACTGCTTCTCTTCTTATTACTGTTTTCTCATTCAGGTGGGGTGTGTGGACTGCTACTCTCCCCCTATTTGTGTGTTATGTCCCTGTCTCATAGCTGAGAGAAAGCATGAGAGTCCAAGTAATGTCTGAGGTAGACCCAGCCTGTCTATCTGTCCTAGTAATGTCTGAGGTAGACCCAGCCTGTCTGTCTGTCCTAGTAATGTCTGAGGTAGACCCAGCCTGTCTATCTGTCCTAGTAATGTCTGAGGTAGACCCAGCCTGTCTATCTGTCCTAGTAATATCTGAGGTAGACCCAGCCTGTCTATCTGTCCTAGTAATGTCTGAGGTAGACCCAGCCTGTCTATCTGTCCTAGTAATATCTGAGGTAGACCCAGCCTGTCTATCTGTCCTAGTAATGTCTGAGGTAGACCCAGAATTCAAAATGTATACAAATAATAGTCAGGAGGAATGAATACAGTACCTTCTGAAGGTCCTCTATCTTTGTGTATGAAAACTGTAGTACTCTTGGTTGGAGACTGACGTGGTCCTGTATGGCTCAGTTGATAGAGCATGGTGCTTTCAACGCCAGGATTGTGGGTTTACTCCACACACCACCTTTATTTACATTGACACCCCTATATATACAGTACCATTCAAAAGTTTGGACACATTTACTCATTCAAGGCTTTTTTTCTTTATTTTGACTATTTTCTACATTGTAGAATAATGGTGAAGACATCAACACTATGAAATAGCACATATGGAATCATGTAGATTCTGTTCTTGCTTCATCCTTATGGGGTATTGTGTGTAGATTGATGAGGAAATCTTTTTTTTAATCAATTTTAGAATAAGGCTGTAACGTAACAAAATGTGGAAAAAGTCAAGGGGTCTGAATACTTTCTGAAGGCACTGTATATATACAGTAACAGTCCAAAGTTTGGACGCACCTACTCATTCAAGGGTTTTTATTTATTTTTACTATTTTCTACATTGTAGAATAATAGTGATGACATCAATACTATGAAATAACACATTTGGAATCATGTAGTAAATCAAAACTGTTAAACAAATCAAAATATATTTTAGATTTTAGATTCTTCAAAGTAGCCACCCTTTGTGTTGATGACAGCTTTGCACACTCTTGGCATTCTCTCAAGCAGCTTCATGAGGAATTATTTTCCAACAGTATTGAAGGAGTTCCCACATATGCTGAGCACTTGTTGGCTGCTTTTCCTTCACTCTGTGGTCCAACTAATCCCAAACCATCTCAATTGGGTTGAGGTCGGGTGATTGTGGAGGCCAGGTCATCTGATGCAGCACTCCATCACTCTCATTCTTGGTCAAATAGCGCTTACACAGCCTGGAGGTGTGTTTTGTGTCATTGTTCTGTTGAAAAACAAATGATAGTCCCTCTGAGTACAAACCAGATGGGATGGTGTATCACTGCAGAATGCTGTGGTAGCCATGATGGTTAAGTGTGCCTTGAATTCAGTATCACCAGCAAAGCACCCCCACACCATCACACCTCCTCCTCAATGCTTCACGGTGGGAACCACACATGCAGAGATCATCCGTTCTCTAATTTGGACCACTGGTCTAATGTCCATTGCTCGTGTTTCTTAGCCCAAAAAAGTATCTTCTTCTTATCAGTGTCCTTTAGTAGTGGTTTCTTTGCAGCAATTCGACCATGAAGGCCTGATTCACACAGTCTCCTCTGAACAGTTGATGTTGAGATGTCTGTTACTTGAACTCTGCAAAGCATTTATTTGGGCTGCAATCTGAGGTGCAGTTAACTCTAATGAACTTATCCTCTGCAGCAGAGGTAACTCTGGGTCTTCCTTTCCTGTGGCGGTCCTCATGAGAGCCAGTTTCATCATAGCGCTTGATGGTTTTTGCGACTGCACTTGAAGAGACTTTCCAAGTTCTTGAAATGTTCCGTATTGACTGACCTTCAGGTCTTAAAGTGATGATGGAATGTCGTTTCTCTTTGCTTATTTGAGCTGTTCTTGCATATCTTCTGTATACCAACCCTACCTTGTCACAACAGAACTGATTGGCTCAAACGCATTAAGAAGGAAAGAAATTCCACAAAAACATTTTAACCTCTACGGGCTAGAGGGCAGTATTGAGAATTTTGGAAAAAATATGTGCCCATTTTTAACTGCCTCCTACATCAACTCAGAAGCTAGAATATGCATATTATTGTTCAGGTTTGGATAGAAAACACCCTAAAGTTTCTAAAACTGTTTGAATGGTGTCTGTGAGTATAACAGAACTCCTATGGCAGGCAAAAACCTGAGAAGGTTTCATGCAGGAAGTACCCTGTCTGACAAGGTGTCGTTGTTCTTGCTTCTGTTTATTGAAGAGTCAGGATCTTAGCTGTAACGTGACAATTCCTAGGGCTCCAATAGGCTCTCAGAACCCGGGAAAAACCTGAACGATGACGAGGCAGCCTCAGGCTGAAACACAGAATCCCCTTTTCCAAGTGGCCCATCAGAGGACAATGGAATTAGGCGCATGCCCGATTCGACCCTGTGCAGTATTTTCCTTCGGCTGTTTAGCTAATTGCAGATTCCCGGTCGGAATATTATCGCTTTTTTACGAGAATAATGGCATAAAAATTGATTTTAAACAGCGGTTGACATGCTTCGAAGTACGGTAATGGAATATTTAGAATTTTTTGTCACGTTCTGCGCCATGCGCACGACCGTGATTTACCATTCTGATAGTGTCTAGAACGCACGAACAAAACGTTGCTGATGGAACATAACGATGGATTATTTGGGACCAAACCTACATTTGTTATTGAAGTAGAAGTTCTGGGAGTGCATTCTGACGAAGAACAGGAAAGGTAAGACCATTTTTCTTATAGGAAATGTGATTTTGGTGAAGGCTAAACTGGGTGGGTGTCTAAATAGCTAGCCCGTGATGGCTGGGCTATGTACTTAGAATATTGCAAAATGTGCTTCATCCGAAAAGCTATTTTAAAATTGGACATATCGAGTGCATAGAGGAGTAATGTATCTATAATTCTTAAAATAATTGTTCTGCTTTTTGTGAACGTTTATCGTGAGTAATTTAGTAAATTGTTAGTAAATTCCCCGGAAGTTTGCGGGGGTATGCTTTTTCTGAACGTCACATGCTAATGTAAAAAGCTGGTTTTTGATATAAATATGAACTTGATTGAACAGACATGCATGTATTGTATAACATAATGTCCTAGGTGTGTCATCTGATGAAGATCATCAAAGGTTAGTGCTGCATTTAGCTGTGGTTTGGGTTTTTGTGACATTATATGCTAGCTTGAAAAATGGGTGTCTGATTATTTCTGGCTGGGTACTCTGCTGACATAATCTAATGTTTTGCTTTCGTTGTAAAGCCTTTTTGAAATCGGACAGTGTGGTTAGATTAACGAGAGTCTTGTCTTTAAATAGCTGTAAAATAGTCATATGTTTGAGAAATTGAAGTAATAGCATTTCAAACGTTTTAAAAATCGCGCCACAGGATTCAACTGGCTGTTACGTAGGTGGGACGAATTCGTCCTGCCGGTCCCATAGAGGTTAACAAGGCACACCTGTTCATTGAAATGCATTCCAGGTGACTACCTCATGAAGCTGGTTGAGAGAATGCCAAGAGTGTGCAAAGCTGTCATCAAGGCAAAGGTGGCTACTTTGAAGAATCTCAAATATAAAATATTTTTAGATATGTTTAACACTTTTTTGGTTACTACATAATTCCATATTTACATTTACATTTACGTCATTTAGCAGACGCTCTTATCCAGAGCGACTTACAAATTGGTGCATTCACCATATGTGTTATTTCATAGTTTTGATGTCTTCACTGTTATTCTACAATGTAGATAATAGTAAAACTAAAGAAAAGCCCTTGAATGAGTCGGTGTGTCCTAACTTTTGACTGGTACTGTGTATATCATTTTTTTTACGCTGCTACTACTCGCTGTTTATTATCTATGCATAGTCACTTTACCCCTACCTACATGTACATACTAACTCATTTACCTCGACTAACCTGTACTCCAGCACATTGACTCGGTACCGGTACCCCCTGTATATAGCCTTGTTATTGCTATTTCATTGTTATTTTTTATTTTTTTACTTTAGTTTATTTAGTAAAAATGTCCTTAACCAACAATGCAGTTTTAAGAAAAATATGAGTTAAGGGCATGTAAGGAAGCATTTCACGGTACGGGCAGCTGTTGCAGCTGTTGTATTCGGCGCATGTGACAAATACATTTTGATTTGATTTGATTTTGATTCCCGGTGCCACCCATACGTACAAAGTATACACGCATGACTGTAAGTTGCTTTGGATAAAAGCGTCTGCAAAATGGCATATAAAATGGCTGATCTGTTGCCTAGTGCGACGACACACAAACACATCACAAACACACATGCACACACACATGCACACACACTGGGTAATGAAACACTTCACAGTTCGTTTAGCTTCTGCAAGGCGCTGAGTCTAAAACACAACTATTAGATCTATAATGACCCTACTGCCTACTCCCTATGGAACCACACACACACATACACACACACACACACACACACACACACACACACACACACACACACACACACACACACACACACACACACACACACACACACACACACACACACACACACACGCACACATGCACCCCCCCCTGTTCAGTCGATGCATTATACATTCCACACATCTGCCACTCTGAGCACTCTATTCCGTAGGGGAGCAGAGTAGGAGAGGCGGAAAAGAGGGGCTCTGTTTTTAACAGCTGGAAAAAGGAGGGAAGGGTTGGCTTTCTCCCCCAACCCAACTCTCCTTCATCTCTCCCTCTATCCCCCTTCTCCTCCCCTTCTCTCCCCTCGCTCTCTATCGCTCCTCTCCTTTTCACCCCTCTCTTTCTCAACCAGCCTCTAAACCCCACCCCCCTTTCTCTCTCCCCCTCTCCCCCCTCTCTCTCTCTCTCCCACTCCATTACTCCCCTTCTCTTCCTCTGTATATATGCCAGGAGCATGGCTGGTGGAATGTGAGGCCTTCACCTGTTTGGGTCTCATTAAGAAACACACAGAAAAATGGCTCTGCTCTATGAGGGATTTTTACACAAACATACCTGTACCTCCACACCACTCTACCAACCCCTCTCTCCCCCCCTCTGTCCCCTTCTCTCTCTCTCTCTCGTTCTTTCTCCTGTACCTCCACACCACTCTTCCAACTGTCTGTCTGTCTGTCTGTCTGTCTGTCTGTCTGTCTGTCTGTCTGTCTGTCTGTCTGTCTGTCTGGGAAGCTGGAGACCATCTGCAGCCTGGAGCCTCACTACACCTCTCATCTGATCCCTCCATCTGGGAGAGAAAGGAAGGAGAAGAGAGAGGAGTGGGAGGGGAGGTGTGTGTGGCGGGGGGTGCTCTG
>NW_021823421.1:0-42953 GCF_901001165.1 Salmo trutta
TGACACCTACTCTACCATACCCCGTTCAAAGGCACTTCGATGTTTGCTTGTCTATTCACCCTCTGAATGACACACATACATGACTCAAGGGTTAAACATCCTTCTGTCTCCTCTCCTCTGAATTTAACAAGTGAATAAGGGATCATAACTTTCACCCGGATTCACTGGTCAGTCTATGGCATGGAAAGAGTGTATATATTTTGAGATCTGGCCTCGGACCCTCTGCAGTACCCTACTTTGAGAACCCCTTGTAAGGGCTGTCGTGAGAGAGAGTAGACCAAGGTGCAGCGGAGTTAGTGTTCATCATTGAATATTTAATAAAGAAAGAACACTATACAAACAAAACAAGAAAACCGACAGCCAAACAGTCCTGTCAGGTGCAAAACACTAACAGAAACAATCACCCACAAAACCCAAAGGGAAAACATGCTCCTTATGTGTGACTCCCAATCAGCAACAACGAACTTCAGCTGTGCCTGATTGGGAGCCACACACGGCCCAAAACAAAGAAATACAAAAACATAGAAACAGAACATAGAACGCCCACCCAATGTAACACCCTGGCCTAACCAAAATAAAGAACAAAAAACCCCTCTCTATGGCCAGGGCGTTACACACCTGCACTTAATGAATACGACTATTCCCTCAGCTTTGACCCTGACCCTCTGAGACGTCATACGTTCTGGACCATCTCTATTGGGGGAACCTTCACCTGGCTGGGCATCTACGGGGTTAACCAGTCAACTATACAGAGATGCATCTCCTGCAAAACAGAGACACACGCCAAACTGTAAGCATATTCCTTCACTAAAGACATATACCGTTTTCACACTGCTGAGCCGAGCCGAACTAACCTGGCTTGCTTTATGCATCCGCCATAGTTGAAACTAGCCTACCATCCAGAGCCGACACATGTGTTTTTCAGAGTCCACTCTAACAAAGTGCTACTCTTATCTATGGTCCATCGAGACGGATCTGGACAACTGCAACACTATACTGTATACCTTTTATTATTAAGAGTGTCTGTATGGAACAGTCGGGATACTTAATATCACTACCCAGCCTGGCTACCTTTGTCTGCTATCCACGTGTCAAGGCTGAGTTACTGTAAAGTACTTTGTGAAAAAGAGCTCTATACATTTAGTTGTGATTTTCAGTATCGTTTGTCTGTCATCCATATTCTCAGAGCTCTGTACTTCAACCTGCTGGGTCTGCTGGTCATCCTGGTGTGTGCGGTGTTCTCCGGTCTCATTATGTATGCTTTCTACGCCAACTGTGATCCATGGACCGCCCAGTCAGTCACAGCACCAGACCAGGTTACTAGTACAATCCTTAATTATCTCTGTTTGTCCCTTTATACAGTCACAGCACCAGACCAGCACAAAGCACCACTTTTCCCTCAAAAGGTTTGATATTTATCAAATATGAACTTGACAGGAAAGTGTTCGTATCTCAGGCCGGAGCGTAGCACAACTTGTAGTGGTTGAAGAACTGTATTTACAAGCAAACGTTGTTATTTTGGGGTGAAATGAATTAAAATAATGGTAGGTTAATAAAAACATTAAAATGTAGGCTAATGATAAAGTCTAATTTTGTTATACAGGCCTAAATCATAATCATATTTTCTGACATGACTGCTAGCTACACAACAAATATTAGGTTACCATTCATCCAATAGCCAATTACGCTTGGTTACCATTCATCCAATAGCCAAGCACGCTTGGTTGCCATTCATCCAATAGCCAATTACGCTTGGTTACCATTCATCCAATAGCCAATTATGCTTGGTTACCATTCATCCAATTGCCAATTACGCTTGGTTACCATTCATCCAATTGCCAATTATGCTTGGTTACCATTCATCCAATTGCCAATTATGCTTGGTTACCATTCATCCAATAGCCAATTACGCTTGGTTACCATTCATCCAATAGCCAAGCACGCTTGGTTACCATTCATCCAATAGCCAATTACGCTTGGTTACCATTCATCCAATAGCTAAGCACGCTTGGTTACCATTCATCCAATAGCCAAGCACGCTTAAAGGAAATAGACTGGTAGCCTAGACGATATGATAGGCTGCGGTATTGCTGTGACCGAGAAAGGAGCATGATGTCATAGCCTTTTTAATGTCAGAGCCTATACACAAATACAATATGGCTCTGATTTATCAGTGAAAACAGGCGTCTGATTTATCAATTAAAACATGCGTCTGATTTAAGAGCAAGAAACAGGCAGGAACAGGGGAAACAAACGCTGGTAGGTTTCACGAACAAAACGAACTGGCAACAGATAAACAGAGAACACGGGTATAAATACACAGGGGATTTTTTTATTATAACTAGGCAAGTCAGTTAAGAACAAATTCTTATTTACAATGACGGCCTACCGGGGAACAGTGGGGTTAACTGCCTTGTTCAGGGGTAGAACAACATATTTTTACCTTGTCAGCTCGGGGATTCGATCCAGCAACCTTTCAGTTACTGGCCCAACGCTCTAACGACTAGGCTACCCACCACCCCAAAATAATAATGGGGAAGATGGGCTGGATGGGGTTGGAGACGAGCACAAAGACAGGTAAAACAGATCAGGGTGTGACACCTGGTTACTGTTTATCCTTTCTACACCAATAAGTGTCTCTGGTTGTGTTCCATGTCACTCTATTCCCTGTATAAAGTAGGGCACTACTTTTGACCAAAGCCTCATTGGCGCTGGTCAAAAGTAGTGCACTATAAAGGGAATAGGGTGCCGTTTGGGACACAGACTCTGTTCTATTTCTAGCCCTAATTCAGTCGTCTTCTCCAATTCTAACTCTGTCACAGCACAAACCAAACCAACCAAGTAGGTCACTACTGTCTAATTAGTGGGTCTGTTCTATATCAAATCAAATTATATTCGTCACATACACATGTTTAGCAGATGTTGTTGCGGGTTTTTTTTGCGAACTGCTTGTGTTTCTAGCTCCGACAGTGCAGTAATATCTAACCCTTAAATTCACATCTGGTCATTAGTGTTTACAGAGTTCGGGTGAATTCCATTTCAATTCAGGAAGTGACATTGAAATGGAATTGATTCCAACCCCGGTGTCTAGTGGCCTACGTTGATACAGTCTCCAGTGTTTGTGTCCAGTGCTCTGCTACCCAGTACTCATGAACTTCACCTTATGTCTCTACTCATGCCATGACCTTTTCACTCTGTGTCTCTACAGCTCATGCCATGACCTTTTCACTCTGTGTCTCTACAGCTCATGCCATAACCTTTTCACTCTGTGTCTCTACAGCTCATGCCATAACCTTTTCACGCTGTGTCTCTACAGCTCATGCCATAACCTTTTCACGCTGTGTCTCTACAGCTCATGCCATGACCTTTTCACGCTGTGTCTCTACAGCTCATGCCATGACCTTTTCACGCTGTGTCTCTACAGCTCATGCCGTATTTTGTCATGGAGATTCTGGGCGATTATCCTGGTCTTCCAGGGCTGTTTGTTGCCTGTGCGTTCAGTGGAACACTCAGGTTAGAGGAATCACTGTGTGGATCATTTTAAATTGTTTAGGGATGGTTTTTCCCAAAGCCTTCGTAGCTAAAGTAGGATGTTATTTGCTCCACAATGCAGCCACAAGAGAGTAATTGTAAAATCAGTGTTTTGGAAGGTCAATCTTCAATGCATTTACTAACCAAGTCTTTGGGAAAACCCAGCCCAGAATGACATTGTCTTGCATTCATTGAACTCTAACTTAAGTACAGTATTTATTAGGAGATCTCAACTAATTCCCAGTCTATGCCTCTCTCAGTACTGTGGCAGCCAGCATCAATGCCCTGGCCACGGTGACCTATGAAGACTTTGTTAAGCAGTGTTGTACTAACCTCTCCAACAAAGCCAGCGGCTGGATCAGCAAAGGACTGTGTAAGAATAACCCCCAGTTATTACTATAATAGAATAACTCCCCAGTTATTACCATAGTAGAATAACTCCCCAGTTATGACCATAGTAGAATAACTCCCAGTTATGACCATAGTAGAATAACTCCCCAGTTATTACTATAATAGAATAACTCCCCAGTTATTACCATAGTAGAATAACTCCCCAGTTATTACTATAATAGAATAACTCCCCAGTTATTACCATATTAGAATAACTCACAGTTATTACCATAGTAGAATAACTCCCCAGTTATTACTATAATAGAATAACTCCCCAGTTATTACCATAGTAGAATAACTCCCCAGTTATGACCATAGTAGAATAACTCCCAGTTATGACCATAGTAGAATAACTCCCCAGTTATTACTATAAGAATAACTCCCCAGTTATTACTATAATAGAATAACTCCCAGTTATTACAATAATAGAATAACTCCCCAGTTATTACCATAATAGAGTAACTCCCAGTTATTACCATAATAGAGTAACTCCCAGTTATTACCATAATAGAATAACTCCCCTGTTATTACCATAGTAGAATAACTCCCCAGTTATTACCATAATAGAATAACTCCCCAGTTATTACCATAATAGAATAACTCCCCAGTTATTACCATAATAGAATAACTCCCCAGTTATTACCATAATAGAGTAACTCCCAGTTATTACCATAATAGAATAACTCCCCTGTTATTACCATAGTAGAATAACTCCCCAGTTATTACCATAATAGAATAACTCCTCAGTTATTACCATAATAGAGTAACTCCCAGTTATTACCATAGAGTAACTCCCAGTTATTACCATAATAGAATAACTCCCCTGTTATTACCATAGTAGAATAACTCCCCAGTTATTACCATAATAGAATAACTCCCCAGTTATTACCATAATAGAATAACTCCCCAGTTATTACCATAATAGAGGCCATAAATTGGAGCCCAGCTTGTGCAAAAATAATGCCAACGTACACATTCTACCATCTTCACCTCTGCAGGTATTGTGTTCGGCGTAGCCTGCACCACTATGGCAGTTGCTGCATCCTACATGGGAGGGATTGTACAGGTAAACACCGTCCCTATTAGTGTTTGAATGACTAGTACACGTACGGAGCTGATGCCTATGTGATTAATACGTCTTGATGTGTGCTTGCTTCCCAGGCAGCTCTGAGTATCCATGGTATGTGTGGTGGTCCCATGCTGGGCCTCTTCTCTCTGGGAATCATCTTCCCCTGGACCAACTCTATGGTCAGAAAATAGCTCTTTGTTTCCGCCACGGCGCTTCCAGACAGATTAAGCCTAGTTTCTGGACTAAGAAACTATAAGAATAATGAATGATTAAGAACTAGGCTTAATCCAAGAAACTGATCTTTGAAAAGAGAGTTTTGGTAAACCAAAAAAACAAACAATTCTACATACATATACATTCAATAAATTCAGTCATCAAGTAACTGATTATCTTTCTCAATTCAGTCCCTGTGCTGTACTGGTTGTCTTCAGGGAGCAGCATGTGGTCTGATAGTGGGCGTCGTCCTTGTCGTTCTGGGCCATATGTTAACATAAGTTATTATAAGCCTTACTATGGGACATTATAAAAGGCTCATACATGCTTATAACAAGTTGTAAAACGTTAAACCTGAAGGCTGTATAAAGTGTTACTGTAACTTGTTGACGTCTGCCTTCAGGGAGCAGCCGGCGGTCTGACACTGGGCATCGCCCTGTCGTTCTGGGCGGGTGTTGGAGCCTTCATCTACCCTGCTCTAGACATCAACACTAGACCTCTGTCTCTCAGTATAGAGGGATGTCTTCAAACAAACTCATCTGACCCCACCACCAGTGTTCCACCTTCTTACCTGGATCCTACCGCTCTACCATCAAGGTATAGTATAGTCTCTGTGACCAGGGCCATGTTCAGTTTGGGAGAAAATGTACTAAAAAGGATTTAATGGAAACGTTTAATCTGTGTTGTTATTGGACAAGTTCAGGTTGTGCCTGACCCTCTTCAAGATATTTAAAAACGATTTCTCCCCGCTGAACACAACCCACATTTACTAAGCTGTGATGCACTAAATGTATCGTATTATGTACAGTACATATATACGTATATATACACCTCTCTAGGATCTTTGAGACAGTTTGCTACAGCAGGAAAATAATCCTGCAGCAACAGGAAATTTGAATCATTATTTTGATTATAATTAATAAGACATTTTTTTTGGTAGGGGTTGATACATTTTTCATTAGGGCAAATAAAGTTTGACATTTTAAAAGTGGAAATTACAAACGTCAGAAGCCTTTTAGAAACCTTGAATACACTACACATGTACATTTTCTGTTGTGCAGGAATATTCTCACAAACAAAAGAGTAATCAAATTAAGACGACATTGGATTTCTCATACTTTACATCCAAGTGATTTGTAGTTAGGTTTGTAAAATTCCAGTAATTTCCCCACATTTTTTAGGTTTTCCAGAAATCCCAGTTGGAAAATTCCAAGAGGATAGAATAAACAATACATTCGTTATTCTCCAACTGTCACGTTCTGACCAGTAAAGGGGTTATTTTTATTGTAGTTTGGTCAGGACGTGGCAGGGGGTGTTTGTTTTATGTGGTTCAGGGTTTGTTGGGATATGTGTTTATGTAGAGGGGTGTTTGTTCAGAGTATTCCGGGGTTTTTGGTTATGTTCTATGTTTTGTATTTCTATGCTCTGTCTATGTTGTGTATTTCTTTGTGTTGGCCTGCTATGGCTCTCAATCAGGAACAGCTGTATATCGTTGTTGCTGATTGGGAGTCATACTTAGGTAGCCCTGTTTTCACCTGTCATTAGTGGGAAGTTGTTTTGCACTGCTAGGGTTAGCCTGCAAAGCTGTTTAGCTGTTGTTCTTTTTGTTACGTGTTGAAGTTTATTAAAATAAAAGTTAAAATGAGCACTCAACCCGCTGCGCCTTGGTCTACTCCCTTTGACAACCGTTACACCAACTAGGATTTCTGGAAAACCTGGGAATTCTGGGATAGTTAGCAACATTTTGCAACCTTATTTTGTAGGCTATCTTGTGGACAACAGAATATTGTGACTCCTCTGTCCTCCACAGGTCATCCCTGGCTGACCGCTGGTACTCCATGTCCTATCTGTACTATAGCGCTGTTGGATTTTTTAGCCACCGTTAATGCTGCCTGCTCATCTCCTTCATCACATGTACTGCTGGCCTGCTCATCTTCATCACAGGTACTGTGTGTCTGCAGCGTAGACACATCACAGGTACTGCTGGCCTGCTCATCTTCATCACAGGTACTGCTGGCCTCATCTCCTTCATCACAGGTACTGGTTGCAGCGTAGACATACAATTAGAACCATAGAATGGTTTCCCTGTGGCTCAGTTGGTAGAGCATGGTGTTCGCAACGCCAGCATGGTGTGTGCAACGCCAGGGTTGTGGGTTCGATGCCCACGGGGGGCCAGTACAAAAAAAAAATGTATGAAATGTATGCATTCACTACTGTAAGTAAGTAAGATATAGATGTACTATTGTAAAGTGGTTGTTCCACTGGATATCATAAGGTGAATGCACCAATTTGTAAGTCCGCTCTGGATAAGAGCGTCTGCTAAAGGACGTAAATGTAAAAAAAAAAAAAGTAAAATGATTCATCAGCACCAACATTAGATGACAGAATCAAATATTTACATTTACATTACATTTAAATATACTTTTTTTAAAAAACGGGTAGATCCTGGATGCTGATTGGACGAGCAGCTTTCAAAATGTTATTTTGCTGCTGTGCTCGTCTCCTGAAATGACGTCATTGGAATATAAGGATCTGTTGTTAAGAATAGACATCAGGTCATTCCAGAGCCCCCGTCGACTATTATACGGTCCTGTGGTCCTGCTGCAAGACACCTCGGAGGAGACATTAATCAACAGGAAGTGGTCATAGAGAACAGGAATCAATGGCTACTGTCTGAAAGACATGGGAAAGTGGTCTAAACCTCTTGACTTATGTTGCTTGTTGTTCCAGTAATCACATTGCCTGTCTGTCCTGTCTGTCTGTCTGGTCTGTCTGTCTGTCTGTCTGTCTGTCTGTCTGTCCTGTCCTGTCTGTCTGTCTGTCTGTCTGTTCTGTCTGTCGTCTGGTCTGTCTGTCTGTCTGTCGGTCTGTCTGTCAGCAAAGGTTCAACACACACCCTGTCTGTCTGTCTGTCTGTGTGGATTTAACTACATCTTGCTATAGATTATGTCCCTAATTCGCATGGTACTTTCCACAAAGGCCATTTAGAAAAGCATTGATTATATGTACAACTGTACTGAGAATGACTGATTAATGATCTCATTCATTACTGAATGACCAGGAGGGAAAGTCTATTTGGCAGACATATTATATGGTGTGCCATGTATTTACTGCAGTTAAGTCTAACGGTTGTCAGTATACCACATACCTACCAGCCATCCCAGCTAGCACACAGTGTTCCTGTAACATCCCTTATAAAAAAAAACGTTCTCATTTCGTTATTTGAATTCCAAATTTTCCCACAACATTCTGGGAACCATATTTAATTCATTAGCTGGGATGTGTCATTCTCTGAACTTGAAAGTGGTATCTATCTTCTTTCGAACTCTGACAGGACCCACCAGGAGTCGAGACGTGAAACCGTGGCTCCTACGACCGGTGTGTAACTCTTCTGCTTTTGGTCAAAGAAGTACAAGAAAGATGTGCTGGTGTGGCGTCAACCACGAGTTAAAACAGGTGAAAAGAGACATAAGACAGACATGCTCACTTTTATTACCACGCTTACATATCGGAATACAATATAACATAGCATAACCAGCATGGCCATACAAGGACCTTGTTAGCCAAACAACATTAGGACATGTAGCATCTGATCCTAGAAAAAAAGTGGTAATATAAATCAAATCAAATTTATTTGTCACATGAGCCCGAATACACAGGTGTAATGCTTACTTATAAGCCCTTAACCAACAGTTTTAAGAGAAGCGTTAAGAAATATTTACTAAATAAATTAAAGTAAATCATTTAAAAATAAATAAACACAATAAAATTAAAATAAGGAGGCTATATACAGGGGGTACCGGTATCGGGTCATATGCGGGGGTACAGGTAGTCACGGTAATATGTACAATATGTACATATGTACATGGCTCAACGCGTTCTAGCACTCCTTGTGGCGGGCTGGATGCCTGCAAGCTGACTTCGGTTGTCAGTTGAACGGTGTTTCCTTCCGAACATTGGTGCGGACCGGCTTCCGGGTTAAGAAGCGTGGTTTGGCGAGTCATGTTCAGAGGACGCATGACTCGACCTTCACCTCCCGTTGGGGAGTTGCAGCGATGAGACAAGATCAAAATTGGGGAGAAAAAAGGGGTAAAAAAACCCGAATTAATACATTTTAAATAAAGTAATTTAGCTTGTCTGGTAGGCTTCCCTTTGTAGTCCGTATAGTTTGCAAGCCCTGTCACATCCGACGAGCGTCAGAGCCGACGTAGTAGGATTCAATCTTAGTCCTGTATTGACGCTTTGCCTGTTTGATGGTTGGGCGGCGGGCATAGCGGATAGCGTAGCGCATAGCTGTAATTACAGTAGTACTACACAGGTATGTGAGAAACCAATGCTAAGTCTTACCAATAAAGTGCATATGTTCAGCCTGGGTCTAGTATGACATCTCAATACCTCTTTCTTTTGTCTACTAGGACATGGAGTGCCCAGACGCAGATACTGTTAACGATGAAGGTCCCTTTGTCAAGAAGATATCGGCAGAAAGGGGGATGAAGAGGAAAATACAGCCTGCCAAAAACTGTTATAACCTGCAAGAGAAAGCACATGACACGCTGGCTTTACCGAAGACACAAAGTCTTTTAAAAAGCCATAGAACCAGAATGACTAATTACTGTAATATAATACTTACTGTAATATAATACTTACTGTAATATAATACTTACTGTAATTCTGTGTGTATGTTAAAAGCATTATAATGTTTAGTCTCTGAAAGGTAATAAAATGCTTAGATTGGTGACTACATGATAAAAGCAGTAACATCCACTCACTGACCAATTCTCTGCTTCAGTCTAAGCACACATTCTGTGTGTTCCAAATGGCACCCTTTCATTGGGGCCCTGGTCTAAAGTAGTGCACTATATAGGGCCCTGGTCTAAAGTAGTACACTATATAGGGAATAGGGTTCTATAGCGCTCTGGTCTAAAGTAGTGCACTATATAGGGAATAGGGTGCCATTTGGGACACAGACACTTTACAATACTGTAAAACCTGGCGGAAGCAATCAAGAGTGCAGGTGTTTTCATGTACTCCAGGAACACAAAACGAGGTGTGAATATGAATCTACTTCCTGGAACACAAAACGAAGCGTCAATATGAATCTACTTCCTGGAACACAAAACGAAGCGTGAATAAGAATCTACTTCCTGGAACACAAAACGTGGCGTGAATATGAATCTACTTCCTGGAACACAAAACGATGCGTGAATATGAATCTACTTCCTGGAACACAAAACGAGGCGTGAATATGAATCTTCTTCACACACTCAAACAAAAAGAACATTCCGAACAGTTGATTCAAAAGATAAATCCATGATTTATTACAGAAAAAAGTGTGATTGATATCTGATTATATTCCATCTTATTTAAGCATGTTTTTCCATGTATACAGTGATGATGAGATAACAGTGTTCAGTGTTGCTGGCACCTCATGTTAGAACAATTGATGACATGGTATAGATAGTAAATCCAAGGTCTACTGGGCTTCCGCAGGGGCGGTTTCAGTGACATTAAGACTAATCCTGGAATAAAAAGCATTTATTTTTATGGTGACTCCATTGATCTAGCTTTTTGGTCCAGAACTAAGCTTCACCTGTGTCCGGGAAACCGTCCCCCCCAAAAAATTGCAAGAGACTCAACTAAAACCGTTCTAATTCCCATGACCCACCACATTCATTTGATCTTTTTCATTCATCCTTTTTAACCTGGTGAGTCCAAAAACAATATAAACAAAATATTTTCAGCCAGATTCCGTATTAAGCTTCAAACGAGGAAGGTTTTGCTGCATCCGTCCTAGAAACATGACTAAGCTTTATGACGACGTATAAAAAACAAAATGCAACAAAATGCTCTTCTTCAAAAACGTCTTGGGAAGAAATACTATCAATCAGTACTTTAATAAATCAACAATCTATTATCTTGATTGATTAACATCATGTATGATCAATCACGATGAAATAAGAAACTATTTTCTTTTAACAGAATAGAGACACATTGCTTTCCAAGGCTTGTTGATTTAACACAGGTAAACTCTGGCTAAAAGCAGTCATGCATAGATTTACAATAACCAATCACATCGAAGGGAATATGTTTTCTGACCCAACCACATCGAAGGGAAGATGTTTTCTGACCAACCACATCGAAGGGAAGATGTTTTCTGACCAACCACATCGAAGGGAAGATATTTTCTGACCAATCACATTGAAGGGAAAATATTTTCTGACCAATCACATCGAAGGGAAGATGTTTTCTGACCAACCACATCGAAGGGAAGATATTTTCTGAGCTTGAACATTCCTTAGTCAATCAATCCAAAAACCCACACAATCTCAATCAATTCCATATAACTGGACTTTACATGAGGAAACAAACATAGCTACATTTAGCAATATTGTTTTTAACTGTATTAAATGTATTAAAAAACATCAGACTACACATGATGTACTGGTATGGTTCTGGTATGGCTCTGGGCTAGCTATATGTGATTATAATACCGTCAACTCTGGTATGGTTTCTGGTATGGTTCTGTATGGTTCTGGTATGGTTCTGTATGGTTCTGGTATGGTTCTGTATGGCTCTGGTATGGTTCTGTATGGCTCTGGGCTAGCTATATGTGATTATAATATCAACTCTGGTATGGTTCTGGTATGGCTCTAGGCTAGCTATATGTGATTATAATAACATCAACTCTGGTATGGTTTCTGGTATGGTTCTGGGCTAGCTATATGTGTTCATTTGATACAATAAATTAACAAATCATGCTTTTTAACTTCAATTTAAGGATCTTGATCGTCTGACTTATGACTGGCGGTGCGTCATAGTCCTGCAAACGCTAGAGTGCAAAAAATATTTTAAAAAGCAGAAGAATACCTATCGATTGATTCTAAGGAACGATGATAAAAAAGTGAATCTGCCAAACATTCAGAGGACACGTTTTACATTCATAGAAATATGATTACTAGAATGGGAAAAGCCCATGAGAACAGGGAAGATTGAAAGGGAATTTCGGTTCTACTAATTATATTTCTATGGTTACATTGCCTTGATTTCAGGTACAGAGAAGTGAACGTCATGCTGATCAATTGCATTCAGAATCGCTACAAAAATATTACACACAATCATAATAATACATTTGAAAAGTTTATACATAGGAAAAAGTAAAACAGTTTAATAGAAAGTGTATATACAGAACACAGCAAAGTAAAATAGAAAATAACAGTTAAACATGAAATAATGTACAATAAAAGTAACAACAAGTAGAGTTGCAAAATTCCAGCAACTTTCCCAAAATTCCCAGACATTTTCAGAGAAAATCCTGTTTAAAAACAAGTGAAGTAAATTATTTGTCCCGATCAAGACAGTCTGTAATCCCCTTAAAGACACAGTCTGTAATTCCCTTAAAGCCACAGTCTGTAATTCCCTTAAAGCCACAATCTGTAAATTCCCTTAAAGCCACAGTCTGTAATTCCCTTAAAGCCACAGTCTGTAATTCCCTTAAAGCCACAGTCTGTAATCCCCTTAAAGCCACAGTCTGTAATCCCCTTAAAGACAGTCTGTAATCCCCTTAAAGCCACAGTCTAATTGTCTGTTTAAAAGTATGCACAAATGAAGGCGTTCCAGCGTTCCACTCCACTAAAGCTTCTAAAGCACAGCACAAATGCCATAAATCTTAACGCTGGGATGTGGTTGGCCTCTGGGCCTTCAGGACTGTATGTGTGGCTGGTCTCTGGGCCTTCAGGACTGTAAGTGTGGCTGGTCTCTGGGTCTTCAGGACTGTAAGTGTGCTGGTCTCTGGGTCTTCAGGACTGTAAGTGTGGCTGGTCTCTGGGTCTTCAGGACCGTAAGTGTGGCTGGTCTCTGGGTCTTCAGGACTGTACGTGTGGCTGGTCTCTGGGTCTTCAGGACCGTAAGTGGGTTGGCCTCTGGGCCTTCAGGACTGTAAGTGTGGCTGGTCTCTGGGTCTTCAGGGACTGTAAGTGTGGTTGGCCTCTGGGCCTTCAGGACTGTAAGTGTGGCTGGTCTCTGGGTCTTCAGGACCGTAAGTGTGTTTGGTATCATGTACAGTACAGTTCACTACAGGACTCACATTTGCTATTGGTTTTATAGTTCTCTAGTTTGCAGCACTATAATCAGAGGCGAATAAATACAAGAGTTTGACAGTGTATATAGTGTTTCATATCACATTCCTCCAAAACAGAATCCTTGGGGGGGACAAACATTTCAGAGTTTGTTGTTGTAAGCCACAATGGAGAAAAATGACAGAATATATTTTTGTGCACGTACAGTAAAGCATTTGCAGCACAAACAGGCATGTGTGATGTCTGTGACTCATTTTGTGGTTGGTTAAAACTGTAGTATGGCAGCCATACACCCTATTAACATCCCAAACCCAGGACAGTCAAACTCAACAGTCTATATAATAACGTCTAAACAATCACACAGAATAGAAAACGTACAGTAAATCAAGACATGGATGTTGTTTATCCAGAAATACCAAACTAAACGAACCATGCGTTTTATATGATTTAAATAGAGAGAATTCAACCTCTATCAGATGTGTTTTTCAGCTTTTGTTTGACAAATTAACCAAAAATACTTGAACGAATCAGAATGCTTTGAGGGCAATATTAATTACAGTCATTTTGCATAAACAACACTATTATTGTCCATTGTTATTTTTGGTAGCCACATACATATGTCACCAGAAATCACTTTAGCAACAATAATAATGACCATTAGTGTCATAGAGCAGTAGGACACACAGCCAGGACCTAGCCTATCCAGGAACTAGCCTATCCAGTAACTAGCCTATCCAGGAACTAGCCTATCCAGGAACTAGCCTATCCAGTAACTAGCCTATCCAGGACCTAGCCTATCCAGTAACTAGCCTATCCAGTAACTAGCCTATCCAGTAACTAGCCTATCCAGTAACTAGCCTATCCAGGACCTAGCCTATCCAGGAACTAGCCTATCCATGAACTAGCCTATCAAGGAACTAGCCTATCAAGGACCTAGCCTATCCAGGACCTAGCCTATCCAGGAACTAGCCTATCCAGGAACTAGCCTATCCAGGACCTAGCCTATCCAGGAACTAGCCTATCCAGGACCTAGCCTATCCAGTAACTAGCCTATCCAGTGACTAGCCTATCCAGGACCTAGCCTATCCAGTAACTAGCCTATCCAGGACCTAGCCTATCCAGGACCTAGCCTATCCAGTAACTAGCCTATCCAGTGACTAGCCTATCCAGGAACTAGCCTATCCAGTGACTAGCCTATCCAGGAACTAGCCTATCCAGGACTAGCCTACCAGTAACTAGCCTATCCAGTAACTAGCCTATCCAGGAACTAGCCTATCCAGTAACTAGCCTATCCAGTAACTAGCCTATCCAGTAACTAGCCTATCCAGTAACTAGCCTATCCAAGTCCACAAGGAAACAAACGCAGCCATGTTGTGATCTGCACCGGACCGGCCGGACCGGACCGACCGGAGTTGTGGGTAGGTCTCGCAGGCTGCTAGTCCTAGCTGCAACATAGAAATAGAGTGACATAGAAAGGGACAGACTGCAATACCCCTCAGACCACAGCACTTCCATACGGCTACCAGTCAAAACCACCGCGGACCAGTGAACTGATCTGCACCCCTTGTTCTGCTAGTCAACATTACACAGGTAGGTATGGGGACAGGGACACGGGGACAGAGAGGGACGGGGACAGAGAAGGTATGAGGACAGAGAGAGATAGAGGACGGGGACAGAAGATGGGGACAGGGATAGAGGACAGGGACAGAGGACGGGGACAGAGAAGGATGGGGACAGAGCGAGATAAGAGGATGGGGACAGAAGATGGGGACAGGGATAGAGGACAGAGGATGGGGACAGAGGATGGGGACAGAGGAGGATGGTAGAAGGACCTCTGGTAACCGAAGAGGGCTTCTTTGGTATGCAGAAGGGAGAATGGGAGTGCTTATGTTGTGTGTATGTGTATATTTTGGTGTGTGTGTTGGTGTGTGTGTGTGTGTGTGTGTGTTGGTGTGTGTGTGTTGGTGTGTGTATGTGTATGTGTGTTGGTGTATTGGTGTGTGTGTATGAGAGAGTATGTTGGTGTGTATATTCAGTGTACTGTATATATGAGTGTATATGCTGTAGGTATGCAGACGAGGTACTGTATGTAGTACAGGGGGACGTAACATAACATGACCGACACTAAGGCCACTCGTAGTCATATCTCCTGCCGTTCTTCCTCTCCTTTTGCAGATGTTCCAGCTCTGCTTCATACATCATCTCCTGCATCAGGTACTTCTCCCTCCGCATGCGGTCGCACAGACTCTTGGGCATGTCTGGGATCAGGTACGCGATGAACGACTTGATGCCAAACACCAGGTGCTGAGGAGAGAAACGGAGGATGAAGAAATAACTTTGTTTGTCCATTGACATTTTTCAGATCACAGAAAATCAACACAGGCAAACATAAACTCCTTGAAGAGATTTACAGGGTAGGTGACACAGCATCTAGGAGGACCAGAGGACTGGTGAACCTCTATATCTCAGCAGTATGTGAAATATGCGCATATAGATAGAGAGATATAGAGGGATCGAGAGAGAGAGACAGAGAGAGAGACAGAGAGAGAGAGAGAGACAGAGAGACAGAGAGAGAGAGAGAGACAGAGAGACAGAGAGAGAGACAGAGAGAGAGAGACAGAGAGAGAGAGAGAGAGACAGACAGAGAGACAGAGAGAGAGAGCGAGAGAGACACAGAGAGAGACAGAGAGACAGAGAGAGAGAGAGAGAGAGAGAGAGAGAGACAGAGAGAGAGAGAGAGAGAGAGAGAGAGACAGAGAGACAGAGAGACAGAGAGACTAGAGAGAGAGAGAGAGAGAGAGAGAGGAGAGAGAGAGAGAGAGAGAGAGAGAGAGAGAGAGAGAGAGAGAGAGAGAGAGAGAGACAGAGAGACAGAGAGAGAGAGACAGAGAGAGAGAGAGAGAGAGAGACAGAGAGACAGAGAGAGAGAGAGAGAGAGAGACAGAGAGAGACAGAGAGACAGAGAGAGAGAGAGACAGAGAGAGGGATTTCTGACGTACCTCGAAGACTAGGATGAAGGCCAGGTGGGCAGACAGAACGTGCCAGACAGACAGACCAGGCTGACATACCTTGAAGTCTTGCAGCCAGGACGTGGCAGACAGACAGACAGGACGGACGGACAGACAGACAGACAGACAGACAGACAGACAGACAGACAGACAGACAGACAGACAGACAGACAGACAGACAGACAGACAGACAGACAGGAGCGTGGGTGTGCTGTCGTACCTCGAAGACGATGATGAAGGCTAGTCTTGCAGCCAGGACGTGCCAGAACTGCAGAGTGAAGTCGTATGGTACTGAACTCCAGGGAGAGGCTCTGTAGTCTCTGTACCTGCAGTATCTACTCTGCTCCTCGCTCACGTTCCAGCGCTCGCCCATGTCAAACACAGACAGACTGCTGTTCATGTAGCCTCGTAGACATCTGACAGGAAGAGAGACGAGGCTCAGTCAGAGCCGTGGACTACAAATAGAAAGTAGCCAGTTGTCTAAATCGAGCACATTTACAGAAATGAACATTGATCAATGTCCTGTCAAATAAGCCTACAGTAAAGTAAACTAATACTGACACATCGCCCTATAGAATGGCACATTAACATATTACAGTAAACTAATATTGGGACACACATCGCCCTATAGAATGGCACATTTACATATTACAGTAAACTAATACTGACACACATCACCCTATAGAATGGCACATTTACATATTACAGTAAACTAATACTGACACACATCACCCTATAGAATGGCACATTAACATATTACAGTAAACTAATACTGACACACATCGCCCTATAGAATGGCACATTAACATATTACAGTAAACTAATATTGGGACACACATCACCCTATAGAATGGCACATTTACATATTACAGTAAACTAATACTGACACACATCACCCTATAGAATGGCATATTAACATATTACAGTAAACTAATACTGACACACATCGCCCTATAGAATGGCATATTAACATATTACAGTAAACTAATATTGGGACACACATCACCCTATAGAATGGCACATTTACATATTACAGTAAACTAATACTGACACACATCGCCCTATAGAATGGCATATTAACATATTACAGTAAACTAATATTGGGACACACATCACCCTATAGAATGGTACATTTACATATTACAGTAAACTAATACTGACACACATCGCCCTATAGAATGGCACATTTACAGTAAACTAATACTGACACATCGCCCTATAGAATGGCACATTTACAGTAAACTAATACTGACACACATCACCCTATAGAATGGCACATTAACATATTACAGTAAACTAATATTGAGACACACATCGCCCTATAGAATGGCACATTTACAGTAAACTAATATTGGGACACACATCGCCCTATAGAATGGTACATTAACATATTACAGTAAACTAATACTGACACATCACCCTATAGAATGGTACATTTACATATTACAGTAAACTAATACTGACACACATCGCCCTATAGAATGGCACATTAACATATTACAGTAAACTAATACTGACACACATTGCCCTATAGAATGGCACATTTACAGTAAACTAATATTGAGACACACATCGCCCTATAGAATGGCACATTTACAGTAAACTAATACTGACACACATCGCCCTATAGAATGGCACATTAACATGTTACAGTAAACTAATACTGACACACATCGCCCTATAGAATGGCACATTTACAGTAAACTAATACTGACACATCACCCTATAGAATGGCACATTAACATATTACAGTAAACTAATATTGAGACACACATCGCCCTATAGAATGGCACATTAACATATTACAATAAACTAATACCGACACACATCACCCTATAGAATGGCACATTAACATATTACAGTAAACTAATACTGACACACATCGCCCTATAGAATGGCACATTAACATATTACAGTAAACTAATACTGACACACATCACCCTATAGAATGGCTCATTAACATGTTACAGTAAACTAATACTGACACACATCACCCTATAGAATGGCATATTAACATATTACAGTAAACTAATACTGACACATCACCCTATAGAATGGCACATTAACATATTACAGTAAACTAATACTGACACATCACCCTATAGAATGGCACATTAACATATTACAGTAAACTAATACTGACACATCACCCTATAGAATGGCACATTAACATATTACAGTAAACTAATACTGACACATCGCCCTATAGAATGGCACATTAACATATTACAGTAAACTAATACTGACACACATCGCCCTATAGAATGGCACATTTACAGTAAACTAATACTGACACACATCGCCCTATAGAATGGCACATTTACAGTAAACTAATACTGACACGCATCGCCCTATAGAATGGCACATATACAGTAAAATCGCCCCTATAGAATGGCACATTTACATATTACAGTAAACTAATACTGACACACATCACCCTATAGAATGGCACATTAACATATTACAGTAAACTAATACTGACACACATCGCCCTATAGAATGGCACATTTACAGTAAAATCGCCCTATAGAATGGCACATTTACACGTTACAGTAAACTAATACTGACACACATCACCCTATAGAATGGCACATTAACATGTTACAGTAAACTAATACTGACACACATCGCCCTATAGAATGGCACATTAACACGTTACAGTAAAGTAAAAGGCCTATTGTAACACAAGTCACCCCCCATAGACTAGAATGTTCTGCTTTATATGAAGAGACAAGACCGGACAGTAAACATTGATGACCAAAGCGGCAGTAGAGGATGGACCTACTCGTCCTGACGGTATCCCTTGTCCACACAGGGTCCGTATCTGAACGCGTAGACGAAGCGTGGGATGTAGTCGGAGGTGATGGCGATGACGAAGGCGTTGGTGATGACAGCCAACACGCCGATCCCCTCCAGGATACCATGCCAGATACCTGTCAGACAGGGAACAACAGCCTGTCAGACAGGGAACAACAGCCTGTCAGACAGGGAACAACAGCCTGTCAGACAGGGAACAACAGCCTGTCAGACAGGGAACAACAGGGAACAACAGGACAACAGCCTGTCAGACAGGGAACAACAGGGAACAACAGGATAACAGGGAACAACAGGATAACAGGGAACAACAGGATAACAGGGAACAACAGGATAACAGGGAACAACAGGACAACAGCCTGTCAGACAGGGAACAACAGGATAACAGGATAACAGGGAACAACAGGATAACAGGGAACAACAGGATAACAGGGAACAACAGGACAACAGCCTGTCAGACAGGGAACAACAGGGAACAACAGGATAACAGGGAACAACAGGATAACAGGGAACAACAGGATAACAGGGAACAACAGGATAACAGGGAACAACAGGATAACAGGGAACAACAGGATAACAGGGAACAACAGGATAACAGGGAACAACAGGACAACAGCCTGTCAGACAGGGAACAACAGGGAACAACAGGATAACAGGGAACAACAGGATAACAGGGAACAACAGGATAACAGGGAACAACAGGATAACAGCCTGTCAGACAGGGAACAACAGGACAACAGCCTGTCAGACAGGGAACAACAGGGAACAACAGGATAACAGGGAACAACAACACAGCTGGTCAGCAGAGAAACCAACTCAGAAAAAGGGCTCAAGAGCAAAACGGAAGGAAATGGCATTTCCTTCCTGGGGATTTGACTATGCTCCTACCTATGCTGATTTGTATGTGGGTTACATGGAGAAACAGTCTATTTTCAATCCTCTCAAAAATGTTTTCTTGCCTTACATTATTATTTGGAGACGGTATATTGATGATATTTTTGTTCTATGGAAGGGTGATGAAAAACAGCTCCAAGCATTCCATGCTTTTCTTAACTCCTGTTCTGAGCATCTGAGATTTACTCTGCAATCTGATACACGTCAAATCAGTTTCCTTGATCTTCTGATCTTACGTGAGGATAATGTTGTATACACTGATCTTTACAGGAAACCGACTGATCGTAACAGTTTGTTGAGGGCTGATAGTTGTCATCCGCTTCCCTTGAAAAACAGTTTTCCCTAAAGTCAATTCCGTCGATTCACAAAGAATTCGCAAAAAACGAATCAGATTTCCACAGAAATATGGCTGAGACGCAAAGAAAAAAATCAGAGGAGAGATGGTACAGAAATGGTCAGATTAATACTGCCGTTGAGAAAATTCAAAACAAAAAGGAGACATTTTAACATCTTGACCATGTTCTGTTATAATATCCACCCGGCACAGCCAGAAGAGGACTGGCCACCCCTCATAGCCTGGTTCCTCTCTAGGTTTCTTCCTAGGTTTTGGCCTTTATAGGGAGTTTTTCCTAGGGAGTTTTTCCCAGCCACCGTGCTTCTTTCACATGCATTGCTTGCTGTTTGGGGTTTTAGGCTGGGTTTCTGTACAGCACTTTGAGATATCAGCTGATGTACGAAGGGCTATATAAATACATTTGATTTGATTTGATTTGATGACCTTTTTCCAAGGTCAGTCTCGCAAAAATAAACATTCTAGCGTTCTAACTACCCGCTATTCAAAACGCTCTGAATAAATTTAGGGAATCGTTCACAAACATCGGCACATTCTAAGATCCGATGACAGTATCGTTAATGTGTTTTCGGACCTTCCCTTGGTCGTATTCTCGCAGGGCAGAAATCTCAGAGACCAACTGGTAAACTGTGATTTTACCACCCCAAGATATTCCTGAACAACGTCTATTTGCGCCTCCTACTGGATGGAAACTACAAGTGTAATGGCTGTGCTCAATGCAATGGCACTTATAATTGTAGATCCTTCAAACACCCCCAAACAGGGAAACAGATCCCAATCAAAGGTGTTATCACGTGCTCCACTAAGGCAGTTATTTATCTTATAACTGGTCCTTGTGGTAAAAAATGATGTGGGTAAAACAAAGCGTGAATTAAAAGTACGTATCTCAGAGCATCGTAGCACCATTAGGTGGTAAAACTCAACTTACCCAGTTGGGGCCCACTTTTTGGAAGCAAACCACTCGATTTCGTCTCTGCGTTATATTGGCATCGAACATGTCACCCTCCCTAGGAGAGGGGAACCTCGTCTCTACGTTATATCAGCATCACGTCACCCTCCCTAGGAGAGGGGAACCTCGTCTCTACGTTATATCAGCATCACGTCACCCTCCCTAGGAGAGGGGAACCTCGTCTCTACGTTATATCAGCATCGAACACGTCACCCTCCCTAGGAGAGGGGAACCTCGTCTCTACGTTATATCAGCATCGAACACGTCACCCTCCCTAGGAGAGGGGAACCTCGTCTCTACGTTATTTCAGCATCACGTCACCCTCCCTAGGAGAGAGGAACCTCGTCTCTACGTTATATCAGCATCACATCACCCTCCCTAGGAGAGGGGAACCTCGTCTCTATGTTATATCAGCATCGGACACGTCACCCTCCCTAGGAGAGGGGAACCTCGTCTCTACGTTATATCAGCATCGAACACGTCACCCTCCCTAGGAGAGGGGAACCTCGTCTCTACGTTATATCAGCATCACGTCACCCTCCCTAGGAGAGAGGAACCTCGTCTCTACGTTATATCAGCATCACGTCACCCTCCCTAGGAGAGGGGAACCTCGTCTCTACGTTATATTGGCATCGAACACCTCACCCTCCCTAGGAGAGGGGAACCTCGTCTCTACGTTATATCAGCATCACGTCACCCTCCCTAGGAGAGGGGAACCTCGTCTCTACGTTATATCAGCATCACGTCACCCTCCCTAGGAGAGAGGAACCTCGTCTCTACGTTATATCAGCATCACGTCACCCTCCCTAGGAGAGGGGAACCTCGTCTCTACGTTATATCAGCATCGAACACCTCACCCTCCCTAGGAGAGAGGAACCTCGTCTCTACGTTATATCAGCATCACGTCACCCTCCCTAGGAGAGGGGAACCTCGTCTCTACGTTATATCAGCATCGAACACGTCACCCTCCCTAGGAGAGGGGAACCTCGTCTCTACGTTATATTGGCATCGAACACCTCACCCTCCCTAGGAGAGGGGTGACCTTGATCATTTATGGTTAAAACGAGAGACTGATGGATCTTTAATTTAAAGACCATTGCTCCCCTTCGGTCTCAACATAGACTTGGATCTGAAGCCATTCTTGTGATTATTGTGATTTTGCGATTGTAAATGTTTGTAGGCTCATGTAGCCACATTGTATCTATGATCGTACGCTGTCCATTTATGTTGTTCGTAGGCTATTTTAATATATATGAGAATGAACCAATGATATCAGGCCACACCATGATTACAGACACCTGTGTGAGTCGTGTAACACCATATAAACGAGTCATCCTGCAGTGTTTGTCATTATACCCTGATGAAGACAGCTTGTCTGTCCAAACGTTGGACATGAAATATTTTTGCAAGCTCTCCTTTATTTTATAATTATTTTTTTAAGTGTTCCGCTCCGCTAGCCAGCACCTCACCCTAAATAGGTGTGCGTTTCTTTCGCCATCCCGACTTGGGATTTGAACCAGCAACCTTCCGATTGCAGGCCCGCCTCTCATTAGGCTACCTCTACTGGTTCAACAGAGTTTTCGTTATTACCGGTGATAATAAGCACAGACATTTAAAATAACACTGACCTATGTCTGTGGCTCTGGCAGGCATGGGTCTTCTCCACTGAGTGACAAACTTATAGGCATCCAGACGGATCTCTATGATGTTGTTGAGCAGAGCCAGGAGAGGAGCCAATGGGAACGCAGCTACGAAGATGGTGATGAAACCAAACTGGAGAACTGAGGAGGGAAAAAAAAGAGAAGGAGCGAGGAGGAGGAAGAAGAAGAAGGAAGTGGTTGTGGTCGGTTTTTGAATATCCTGTGGTGGGCCTCAGTAGAAGTCCTCTGTAGAACACAGTGACCTCAGTCAAAGGCGAACTGGATACAGGCACAATGTAACAGATTTAACCAACCACATTTTTATTGATAAAAAACCCCATCACAGAACCATAAAGGACCACATTGAAATAAGCGTTGTCCTCTGGGCTGTGTACTCTTTAACTGTAAATGATTATTATTTAAAACAGGGAAAACAGAGATCAAATGTCTTACCCATCTCCAGGTACTCATCCACCAGTCCGTGGGCATTCATGGGCTGCAGGTTCCAGTCTTTGTCCCACTGAGGAAGCTGTACTTTGTTCTCCACATTCTGTCCACCCTCCTGTCCTCTCCTTACTCTCTGTCCGCATTTTCCTGCGAGACCACCAGTTCTGAAGCAGACTAGCGAGAGAGAGAGAGAGAGAGCGAGAGAGAGGAGATAGCGAGAGAGGAGATAGCGAGAGAGACGAGAGAGCGAGAGAGCGAGAGAGGAGATAGCGAGAGAGAGAGAGGAGAGCGAGGAGAGAGCGAGAGCGAGAGGAAGGAGAGCGAGAGAGAGAGAGAGCGAGGAGGAGCGCGAGAGAGAGAGAGGAGAGGAGAGCGAGAGAGAGAGAGAGAGGAGAGAGAGAGAGAGAGAGAGGAGAGAGAGAGAGAGAGAGGAGAGGAGAGAGCGAGAGAGAGAGAGGAGAGAGCGAGAGAGAGGAGAGAGCGAGCGAGAGAGAGAGGAGAGAGAGAGAGCAAGAGAGAGAGGAGAGAGAGCGAGAGAGCGAGACAGCGAGATGAGAGCGAGAGAGGACGACGATCATCCTGTGAGACCACCAGTTCTGCAGTAAACACTGCACAATACAGTAAAACTTTAGCTAACTGTAAACTCAAACCCAATTGTCCCTGACGAAGCCCTGTAGGAACACTAAGCTGAACATGCACTGAGAAGGATTTGATGTGGGGTTTTTTTTTCAGCTGAACAAAATACTTTTCATGTGGTAATGAGAAGAGATGTACAGAAACACACAAACCCAGACACAACATTACCAAAGTCTGTTATGCTACGTTTACACAGGCAGAACAATTATGATATTTTCCCCTAATTGGTATTTTGACCAATCAGATAAGATTTTTGGCCAATAAATCGGTATCATTACGTTTAGGGGGGGGGATTCTGACTTAGAGGCGTTCAGTCATAATCCCACAGATGGTAGCTTCGCACCATTGGCTCCTCAGCCAAGCACAAACACTATGCCAGGACAGCAGAAACACTAGGCAAAACTTGTCAATAGGGGAGAGGTGTTGTGTCATGAGATGTTTTTTTTGAAACTAGGTTTGCAGTTCATTTAAGAAATATGAAAGGGAGTTGAACAGTAATCAAAGACTGCAGGACTTGCTTTTTGGCAAAGCAAAGCATCTCTTTATTAAGGACAGCCTCTCCCCATCTTTAGAGCCATTGAATCTATAAGTTTTGAATTTATATAAAATCCAATGCTCTTGGTTTTAGACATGTTCAGGACCAGTTTATTACTGGTCCCCCCCCCATTTCAAAACAGACTGCAACTCTTCAAATAAAATTGTATTGGTCACATACGCGTGACTAGAAGGTGTAATGCAAGTGTAGTGAAATGCTTGTGCTTCTAGCTCCGACAGTGCAGTAATATCTAACAAGTAATCTAACAAATTACACAACATACAGTTGAAGTAGGAAGTTTACATACAGCTTAGCCAAATACATTTAAACTCAGTTTTTTCACAATTCCTGACATTTAATCCTAGTAAAAAGTCCCTGTTTTAGGTTAGTTAGGATCACCACTTTATTTAAAAAATATGTACAATAATAGTAGAGAGAATGATTTATTTCAGCTTTTATTTCCTTCATCACATTCCAGTGGGTCAGAAGTTTACATACTCAATTAGTATTTGGTAGCATTGCCTTTAAATTGTTTAACTTAGGTCAAACGTTTCGGGTAGCCTTCCACAAGCTTCCCACAATAAGTTGGGTGAATTTTGGCCCATTCCTCCTGACAGAGCTGGTGTAACTGAGTCAGGTTTGTAGGCCTCCTTGCTCACACACGCTTTTTTCAGTTCTGCCCACACATTTTCTATAGGATTGAGGTCAGGGCTTTGTGATGGGCACTCCAATACCTTGACATCGATTTTGTGAAGTGCACCTGTCCCTCCTGCAGCAAAGCACCCCCACAACATGATGCTGCCACCCCCCGTGCTTCACGGTTGGGATGGTGTTCTTTGGCTTGCAAGCCTCCCCCTTTTTCCTCCAAACATAACGATGGTCATTATGGCCTAAAAGTTCTATATTTGTTTCATCAGACCAGAGGACATTTCTCCAAAAAGTACAATCTTTGTCCCCACGTGCAGTTGGAAACCGTAGTCTGGCTTTTTTTATGTCGGTTTTGGAGCAGTGGCTTCTTCCTTGCTGAGCGGCCCTTTCAGGTTATGTCGATATAGGACTCGTTTTACTGTGGATATAGATACTTTTGCACCCGTTTCCTCCAGTATCTGTACAAGGTCCTTGCTGTTGTTCTGGGATTGATTTGCACTTTCGCACCAAAGTACGTTCATCTCTAGGGTACAGAACGCATCTCCTTCCTGAGTGGTATGACGGCTGCATGGTCCCATGGTGTTAAGTTAGTATTGTGAATAACTACAATGTTGTTGATTCATCCTCAGTTATTTTCTATCACAGCCATTAAACTCTGTAACTGTTTTTAAAGTCACCATTGGCCTCATGGTGAAATCCCTGAGCAGTTTCCTTCCTCTCCGGCAACTGAGTTAGGAAGGACACCAGTATCTTTGTAGTGACTGGGTGTTTTGATACGCCATCCAAAGTGTCATTAATAACTTCACCATGCTTAAAGGGATATTCAATGTCTTCTTTTCTTTTTTTTTACCCATCTACCAAGAGGTGCCCTTCTTTGCGAGGCGTTGGAAAACCTCCCTGGTCTTTGTGGTTGAATCTGTGTGTCACAGTATCCAACGAAGGTGGCGCCTCTCCTCGGTCGGGGTGGCGCTCGGCGGTCGTCGTCGCCGGCCTATTGTCTGCCACTGATCTATGTTTCGTGTCTGTCATTAGTGGGGGGTTATTTAGTGTGTATTTTCAGTTTGGGTTCTCGTGCGGGATTGTTTATTGTCCACTCAGGACAGTTGTGTGTGTGGCCTGTTTCGCTGGCCTGTGTCAGCTTTATTGCCGGGCTGCGCCCCGTGCGCTTTTTACTCGTGTTTATTTTGGGAATGTGTTTTCCCTGGCGGACTTTATTAAGCGCCCTGTGCCTTTCGGCTATATTGTGTTTTTTTCCCGTTGCATTAAAACTCTGTTGCTCCGGCCCTCTGTCTCCTCTCTCGCCTGATTCCACTGGTCCTAGAATTCCGTGACACTGTGTTTGAAATTCACTGCTCGACTGATATTTGCAGATAATTGTATGTGAGGGCTACAGAGATAAGGTAGTCATTCAAAAATCATGTTAAACACTATTATAAGTTGCATGAGTCCATGCAAGTTATTAAGTGACTTGTTAAGCACATTTTAATCCTGAACTTAAGGCTTTCCATAACAAAGGGCTTGAATGCTTGTTGACTCAAGACACTGTTCAGCTTTCCTTTTTTAATTAATCTGTACAAATTATGAAAAACATAATTCCACTTTGACATTATGGGGTATTGTGTAGGTCATTGACATAAAATCTCAAATTAATCCATTGTAATTCAGGCTGTAACACAACCAAATGTAGAACAAGTCAAGGGGTGTAAACACTTTCTGACGGCCCTGTATCTGTCATGTTCAGGGACCCTTTTCATCTCAGAGAGTGAGAGGCAGACAGAGAGGGAGAGGGAGAGAGAGAGACAGACAGCGAGGGAAAGAAAGAGACAGACAGAGATGGAAAGACGGACAGAGATGGAAGAGACAGACAGAGATGGAAAGAGACAGACAGACAGGGAAAGAGACAGACAGACAGGACAGACAGACAGACAGACAGACAGACAGACAGACAGACAGACAGACAGACAGACAGACAGACAGACAGACAGACAGACAGACAGAGAGAGAGAGACAGACAGACAGACAGACAGACAGGGAAAGAGACAGACAGGGAAAGAGACAGAGGCAGGGAAAGAGACAGAGACAGGTAGAGCGACAGAGACAGGGAGAGAAAGGGAGAGCGACAGACAGAGAGGGAGAGCGAGAGACAGACAGAGAGCGGAGAGCGAGAGAGACAGAGTAGGAGAGAGAGAGAGAGAGCGACAGACAGAGAGAGAGAGAGACCGAGTGTGTGTGTGTGAGAGAGAGTAAATCCACGGTCCTTACGGATAACCCAGCTCCATGAAGTTGTTCCAGATCTGTTTTAGGACCATGATGACTCCCATTTGTAGACACAAATCAATCAGACAGCCACTGGGGTGGCACTGAAAATAAGAAACAATAAAAAATACAAAAATAGACTATTAATTACAGTACAAATCACTGAGTGAAAGAAAAACCACAAAAACAGTCATATCCACATTGTATGCGACTTATCGCAACTGAATAAAATAGAACAAAGTAAAACAATCCCAAAGTATTACATTAATATAAAACCTCTTTATAAAATCAGAGCGAGCTTCAATAATCACTTTTAATTGACTCAAACTCAAATTCAATGGGCGATGCATGCTACTCATTTCAAGCTAAATTTTAGTGTTTGTTTTTAGCACTGTGTTACAAACTATAATCGATTAGTTATGAAAGAGATTAACGGTGAAACTTTACGACAAAGGAATTATTACATGTTACGCAAAAGTTCAAAAATAATAAAAATGAATATGGCGTTGATTAATCACTATTGTGAGCCGTAAAATCTCCCCTCAAAGGGGGGATACCTAGTCAGTTGTACAGGGAAAGGGGGATACCTAGTCAGTTGTACAGGGAAAGGGGGGGATACCTAGTCAGTTGTACAGGGAAAGGGGGGGATACCTAGTCCAGTTGGAAAGGGGGGGATACCTAGTCAGTTGTACAGGGAAAGGGGGGATACCTAGTCAGTTGTACAGGGAAAGGGGGGATACCTAGTCAGTTGTACAGGGAAAGGGGGATACCTAGTCAGTTGTATAGGGAAAGGGGGATACCTAGTCAGTTGTACAGGGAAAGGGGGGATACCTAGTCAGTTGTATAGGGAAAGGGGGATACCTAGTCAGTTGTATAGGGAAAGGGGGATACCTAGTCAGTTGTACAGGGAAAGGGGGGAGGATACCTAGTCAGTTGTACAGGGAAAGGGGGGATACCTAGTCAGTTGTACAGGGAAAGGGGGATACCTAGTCAGTTGTACAGGGAAAGGGGGGGATACCTAGTCAGTTGTACAGGGAAAGGGGGGATACCTAGTCAGTTGTACAGGGAAAGGGGGGATACCTAGTCAGTTGTACAGGGAAAGGGGGATACCTCGTCAGTTGTACAGGGAAATTGGGGGGATACCTAGTCAGTTGTACAGGGAAAGGGGGGGGATACTAGTCAGTTGTAGAGGGAAGGGGGGGATACCTAGTCAGTTGTACAGGGAAAGGGGGGATACTAGTCAGTTGTAAAGGGGGATACCTAGTCAGTTGTACAGGGAAAGGGGGGATACCTAGTCAGTTTGTAAAGGGAAAGGGGGGGGATACCTAGTCAGTTGTATAGGGAAAGGGGGGATACCTAGTCAGTTGTTACAGGGGAAGGGGGGATATCTAGTCAGTTGTACAGCTGAATGAAAGGGGGGATATCTAGTCAGTTGTACAGGGAAAGGGGGGGATATGTAGTCAGTTGTACAGCTGAATGAAAGGGGGGGATATCTAGTCAGTTGTACAGGGGACAGGGGGACCAGAGACCTCTTCAGGGGGAACAGGGGGACCAGAGCCCTCTTCAGGGGAACAGGGGGACCAGAGGCCCTCTTCAGGGGAACAGGGGACCAGAGCCCTCTTCAGGGGAACAGGGGACCAGACGGGTGACCAGAGCCCTCTTCAGGGAACAGGGGGACCAGAGCCCTCTTCAGGGGAACAGGGGGACCAGAGCCCTCTTCAGGGGAACAGGGGGACCAGAGCCCTCTTCAGGGGAACAGGGGGCCAGAGCCCTCTTCAGGGGAACAGGGGGACCAGAGCCCTCTTCAGGGGGAACAGGGGGACCAGAGCTCTCTTCAGGGGAACAGGGGGACCAGAGCCCTCTTCAGGGGAACAGGGGGACCAGACAGGGTGACCAGACCATGGTCTAGCTGCTGGACCTCTGCTTCCTGACTCCACTCACCTCCTCCAGTCTCCATCTATTGAATAGTTTGTTATATTTCCCTGGTCTGCCCGGCGAACCTAAACACAGTCAGAGTGAAGGTATTAGCTTCAGTTTAATTCTCAGGACAGTTCAACACAGTATTAACTGTGACCTGGGGTGGAGGGGGAATTGAAACTTGCACAGAACCTTACTCACACAGGCAAATTATTTGGTGAATCAACTATTTCGGGGAATCTGAGGAATCATGAAATTGTAAAAAAAAAATAATTGAAAAGAGAACCTGCAATTGAAAAGAAAGAGCCTGTAGAACTTCTGCTGTTATATTTACTGAGGGGCGGCTTCCATAAACCCATCTGTTACGACATTTATTAAGGTGACCTTCAATAGTTACCTTCCAAGGAAGAAAGCGATGTAGAACGTAGAGCTGTTCAAGTTTACAAACTGGAAGAGAAACATCTTGAGCGCAAAACTGTTCTCCCATTCTGACTCAGTCCGCGGGTGTTCTACAGAGAGGAGGGGGAGAGAGAGAGGGAGGGGGGAGAGAGGGAGGGGGAGAGAGAGAGAGGGAGAGAGAGAGGGAGGGAGAGAGAGAGGGGAGAGAGAGAGAGGAGAGGGAGGGAGGGAAAGCGAACGAGGGGGGGAGAGAGAGAGAGCGGGAGGGAGGGGGAGCGAACAAGTGGGAAGGGGGGGAGGAGAGGGGAAGAGAGAGAGAGAGAGAGAGAGAGAGGGAGGGAGGGGGAGAGAACAAGGGGGGAAGAGAGAGGGGGAAGAGAGAGAGAGGGAGGGGGAGTGAAAGAGGGGGGAAGAGAAAGAGAGGGGAAGAGAGGGAGAGAGGGAGGGAGGGAGCGAACAAGGGGAAGAGAGAGAGGGGAAGAGAGAGGAGAGGGCGAGCGAACGGGAGGGGAGAGAGAGAGAGGGAGGGAGGGGGAGAGAACGAGGGGGGAAGAGAGGGGAAGAGAGAGAGAGAGAGAGAGAGAGGGAGGGAGGAGGGAGGGGAGAGAGGGAGGAGGGAGAGAGAGAGAGGGGGAAAGAGAGAGGAGAGAGGGAGAGGGGGGGGAGAGAGAGAAAAGAGGGAGAGAGGGAGAAGAGGAAGAGAGAGAGAGAGAGAGAGAGGGAGGGGAGAGAGAGAGAGGAAGAGAGGGAGGAGGGGGAAGAGGGAGAGAAGGAGAGAGAGAGAGAGGGAGAGAAGAGAGAGGGAGAGAGGAGAGAGAGAGAGAGAAGGAGAGAGAGAGGGAGAGAGAGAAGAGGAAGAGAGAGGGAGAGAGAGAGAGAGGAGAGAGAGAGGGAGGGAGGGAGAGAGAAGGAGAGAGGAGGGGAGGAGAGAGAGAGAAGAGAGGGAGGGAGGGGAGAGAGAGAGATGACAGAAGGTGACATGTACCTCTGAAGCTGTTAATGAAGCAACATACGTGTTCGTTAACGAGGGTTCTGCTCACCTAAATTGGTGAGAAGGTAAGCCACCTTTTCATAGACCTGCAGAGAGAATAACAAAGCTGTTCTGAGACAGATACCCATCACATTACAGATACCCATCACATTACAGATACCCACCACATTACAGATACCCACCCAGATACCCACCCAGATACCATCCCATTACAGATACCCATCACATTACAGATACCCACCCAGATACCCATCACATTACAGATACCCACCCAGATACCCATTACATTATAGATACCCATCACATTACAGATACCCATCACATTACAGATACCCACCCAGATACCATCACATTACAGATACCCACCCAGATACCCATCACATTACAGATACCCACCCAGATACCCATCACATTACAGATACCCATCACATTACGATACCCACCCAGATACCCATCACATTACAGATACCCATCACATTACAGATACCCATCACATTACAGATACCCACCCAGATACCCATTACATATAGATACCCACCCAGATACCCATTACATTATAGATACCCACCCAGATACCCATCACATTACAGATACCCACCCAGATACCCATCACATTATAGATACCCACCCAGATACCCATCACATTACAGATACCCACCCAGATACCATCACATTACAGATACCATCACATTACAGATACCCACCCCAGATACCCATCACATTACAGATACCCACCCAGATACCCACCACATTACAGATACCCATCACATTACAGATACCCACCCAGATACCCATTACATTATAGATACCCCACCCAGATACCCATTACATATAGATACCCACCCAGATACCCATCACATTACAGATACCCACCCAGATACCCATCACATTACAGATACCCACCCAGATACCCATCATATTATAGATACCCACCCAGATACCCATCCCATTACAGATACCCATCACATTACAGATACCCACCCAGATACCATCACATTACAGATACCCATCACATTACAGATACCCACCCAGATACCCATCACATTACAGATACCCACCCAGATACCCACCACATTACAGATACCCATCACATTACAAATACCCACCCAGATACCCACCACATTACAGATACCCACCCAGATACCCATCGCATTACAGGTACCCATCACATTACAGATACCCATCACATTACAGATACCCATCACGTTACAGATACCCACCCAGATACCATCACATTACAGATACTCACCCAGATACCCATCACATTACAGATACCCACCCAGATACCCATCACATTACAGATACCCACCCAGATACCCATCACATTACAGATACCCATCACATTACAGATACCCATCACATTACAGATACCCACCCAGATACCATCACATTACAGATACCCATCACTTTACAGACACCCATCACATTACAGATACCCACCCAGATACCATCACATTACAGATACCCACCCAGATACCCATCACATTACAGATACCCACCCAGATACCCATCACATTACAGATACCCATCACATTACAGATACCCATCACATTACAGATACCCACCCAGATACCCATCACATTACAGATACCCCCCAGATACCATCACATTACAGATACCCACCCAGATACCCATCACATTACAGATACCCATCACATTACAGATGCCCACATTACAGATACCCACCCAGATACCATCACATTACAGATACCCATCACATTACAGATACCCACCCAGATACCATCACATTACAGATACCCATCACATTATAGATACCCCCCAGATACCCATCACATTACAGATACCCAACCAGATACCCATCACATTACAGATACCCATCACATTACAGATACCCACCCAGATACCAATCACATTACAGATACTCAACCAGATACCCATCACATTAAAGATACCCACCCAGATAACCCATCACCTTACGATACCCACCCAGATACCCATCACATTCAGATACCCACCCAGATACCCACCACATTACAGATACCCACCCAGATACCCACCACATTACAGATACCCACCCAGATACCCACCCACATACAGATACCACCCAGATACCCATCACATTACAGATACCCACCCAGATACCCACCACAGTACAGATACCCATCACATTACAGATACCCACCCAGATTACCCATCACATTACAGATACCCATCACATTACAGATGCCCACCCAGATACCCATCACATTACAGATACCCACCCAGATACCCATCACATTACAGATACCCACCCCAGATACCCACCCAGATACCCATCACATCTACAGATACCCCCCAGATACCCACCCAGATACCCATCACATTACAGATACCCACCCATACCCATCACATTCACAGACACGGTGATCAGAAAGTTACAATTTGCCTGTTGATCAATATGCAACATGATCCCGTGGATCAGTATGCACATTACCCCGTGGATTAATACGCAACATTACCCCGTGGATCAATATGCAACATTACCCGTGGATCAATATGCAACATTATCCTGTGGATCCATATGCAACAATCCCGTGGATCAATATGCAACATTATCCCGTGGATCAATGTGCAACATTATCCTGTGGATCAATGCAACATTATCCCGTGGATTAATATGCAACATTACCCCGTGGATCAATATGCAACATTACCCCGTGGATCAATATGCAACATTATCCCGTGGATCAATATGCAACATTATCCCTGGATCATTATGCAACATTATCCCTGGATCATTATGCAACATTATCCCGTGGATCAATATGCAACATTATCCCGTGGATCATATGCAACATTATCCTGTGGATCAATATGCAACATTACCCCGTGGATCAATATGCAACATTATCCTGTGGATCAATATGCAACATTATCCCGTGGATCAATGCAACATTATCCTGTGGATCAATATGCAACATTATCCCGTGGATCCATACGCAACATTATCCCGTGGATCAATACGCAACATTACCCTGTGGATCAATACGGAACATTATCCCATGGATCAATGCGCAACATTATCCCATAGATCAATATGCAACATTATCCAGTGGATCAATACGCAACATTATCCCGTAGATCAATATGCAACATTATCCTGTGGATCAATACGCAACATTATCCCATGGATCAATACGCAACATTATCCCATGGCTCAATATGCAACATTATCCCGTGGATTAATATGCAACATTATCCCGTGGATCAATACGCAACATTATCCCGTGGATCAATACGCAACAATACCCCGTGGATCAATACACAACATTATCCCGTGGATCAATACGCAACATTATCCCGCGGATCAATACACAACATTATCCCGTGGATCAATACGCAACATTATCCCGTGGATCAATACGCAACATTATCCCGTGGATCAATACGCAACATTATCCCGTAGATCAATACGCAGCATTATCCTGCAGATTAATACGCAACATTACCCCGTGGATCAATACACAACATTATCCTGTACGACTGTGGATGAGGTGGCTTGGCTTAACGGTTTGGGAAGACATCCATCACATTGAGGGACATGATGATCATGAAGTTGATACAGACTCTGGTGTCAGAGGGTTATAGGGTCAGAACCCACCACATTCAGAGACATGATGATCATGAAGTTGATACAGACTCTGGTGTCAGAGGGTTATAGGGTCAGAACCCACCACATTCAGAGACATGATGATCATGAAGTTGATACAGACTCTGGTTCCAGAGGGTTATAAGGTCAGAACCCACCACATTCAGAGACATGATGATGAAGTTGATACAGACTCTGAACGTGGGGGTTCTGACCCTATAAACCCTCTGGAACCAGAGACATAATGATCATGAAGTTAATACAGACTCTGGTTCCTGAGGGTTATAGGGCCAGAACCCAACCACATTCAGAGACATGATGATCATGAAGTTGATACAGACTCTGGTTCCAGAGGGTTTATAGGGTCAGAACTCACCACATTCAGAGACATGATGATCATGAAGTTGATACAGACTCTGGTGTCAGAGGGTTATAGGGTCAGAAACCCACCACATTCAGAGACATGATGATCATGAAGTTGATACAGACTCTGGTGTCAGAGGGTTATTGGGTCAGAAACCCACCACATTCAGAGACATGATGATCATGAAGTTGATACAGACTCTGGTTCCAGAGGGTTATAAGGTCAGAACCCACCACATTCAGAGACATGATGATCATGAAGTTGATACAGACTCTGAACGTGGTGGGTTCTGACCCTATAACCCTCTGGAACCAGAGACATGATGATCATGAAGTTGATACAGACTCTGGTTCCAGAGGGTTATAGGGTCAGAACCCACCACATTCAGAGTACATGATGATCATGAAGTTGATACAGACTCTGGGTTCCAGAGGGTTCTGGGTCAGAACCCACCACATTCAGAGACATGATGATCATGAAGTTGATAGTACTCTGGTGTCAGAGGGTTATTGCGGTCAGAACCCACCACATTCAGAGACATGATGATCATGCAAGTTGATACAGACTCCGGTGCCAAGAGGTGGCAAACTGCCAGTCTTCTTGACAAACTCCCCAGTCGATCGATGCAAACTTCTCCATGGCGATCAGTCGAAACACCACCACCGCAAACACGCTGTCAGGACCAGAGAAATCTGGAGAGGAGACAAGCACATAAAACACACACACAGACCAACCACACACACAGACACACCACAGATAGAACGTGGAGGCGGGCGAGAGACAGAAGAAATAGGCAGCAGAACTAGACTACTATGAAGCTGTCAGTTTGTGGGTAATATATCTGGTGGGTTGGGAATGTGTCAGTTTTGTGGGCATTACATCCTGGCTGTGTCTGGGAATGTGTCCGTTTTGTGGGTAATACATCCTGGCTGGGTCTGGGAATGTGTCCGTTTTGTGGGTAATACATCCTGGCTGGGTCTGGGAATGTGTCCGTTTTGTGGGTAATACATCCTGCTGGTTCTGGGAACGTCGTCAGTTTGTGGGTAATACATCCTGGCTGGGTCTGGGAATGTGTCAGTTTTGTGTGTAATACATCCTGGCTGGGTCTGGGAATGTGTCAGTGTTTGTGGGTAATACATCCTGGCTGGGTCTGGGAATGTGTGTTTACAATGTCTAGAGACTCTATGGGAGCAACGTTATTAAACAACAATGACTCTATACACGTTCCTATTGTAGTTGAGTGATGAGCAACAATAACAAACAATATCACAACAACAGAGAGCAGAGTCACTGTTTCCAAGGAGTGGCTGTTGTATTGATGGATTCCCTCCACCAGGGGGTGGTAGTAGGCTGCTAGAAAACTCATCACTCCAGTCGGTAGAAAACTGTGTTCCAGGGTTTGGGGGGGGGGGGGGAGTCACCGTTCCTTTTCAATTCAGTCAATTTAGAAAGTAAACCGAAATTCCATTTCGATTTTCAATTAAAACATTTCAGTGTACTTCTAGAATGTACTGAATTGAAATGGAATTGACCCCAAACCCTACAGTATGTACACACTGAGGATCGATCCAGAGTAAAATCGTTTTTTAATTTGTGCGATGGAAGGTCTTACCTGTGAAGGAGATCCCAGACACAAACAGAAAGACACAGACCAACGGTACAGCCTGATAAGTCATGTGATGACAAGGTTCTTACCATGAAGAAGATGCCAGACACAGAGACCATGAGTCTGCTGAGTTTGTCAGTGAAGGGCTGGAAAGGCTCCTGGCTTGCCAGAGATATGGTTTACTCTCTCTACTCTGGAGTACTTGGCTTCGAACTGGGGCCGCAGATTCTCCTGGGACAAACACACATACAGTATATCATTCAATTACGTCTGATATTTCTGACTGGCTCAATCAAAAGATACCTCCCTCCACACGTAGCTTGACTGTATGTCCGGCACGGTCCCGCAGCCGGACACTTTCTCATGGCTTTTGGGGGAAACGCTGTAGGAATGCTCAACCGGGTCGCGTTATTCAGCCAACAGAAACTTTCAACCGCTTTCTCCCCATTAAGCGAGTCGGAGGCCGAAACTTCCTGGTCTCTACTCCTCCCGTTGTGGGGTCTGAGACGCCGAAGCCTCTCACCATTAGCTCTGACAAATTGAAAACCCTAGTCATTGGCGACTCCATTACCCGCAGTATTAGATTTCAAACGAATCACCCCGATCATACACTGTTTACCAGGGGGCAGGGCTACCGACGTTAAGGCTAATCTAAAGACGGTGCTGGCTAAAGCTAAAACTGGCGAGTGTAGAGAGTAGGGATTTGTTATCCACGTTGGCACCAACGATGTTAGGATGAAACAGTCAGAGGTCACCAAGCGCAACATAGCTTCAGCGTGTAAATCAGCTAGAAAGATGTGTCGGCATCGATTAATTGTCTCTGGCCCCCTCCCAGTTAGGGGGAGTGATGAGCTCTACAGCAGAGTCTCACAACTCAATCGCTGATTGAAAACTGTGTCCTGCCCCTCCCAAAAGATAGAATTTGTAGATAATTGGCCCTCTTTCTGGGACTCACCCACAAACAGGACCAAGCCTGGCCTGTTGAGGAGTGACAGACTCCATCCTAGCTGGAGGGGTGCTCTCATCTTATCTACGAACATAGACAGGGCTCTAACTCCCCTAGCTCCACAATGAAATAGGGTGCAGGCCAGGCAGCAGCCTGTTAGTCAGCCTGCCAGCTTAGTGGAGTCTGCCACTAGCACAGTCAGTGTAGTCAGCCCAGCTATCCCCATTGAGACCGTGTCTGTGCCTCGATCTGGGTTGGGCAAAATTAAAGATGGCGGTGTTCGCTTTAGCAATCTCACTAGTATAAAGACCTCCTCCATTCCTGCCATTATTGAAAGAGATTGTGATACCTCACATCTCAAAATTGGGTTACTTAATGTTAGATCCCTCACTTCCAAGGCAGTTATAGTCAATGAACTAATCACTGATCATAATCTTGATGTCACTGGCCTGACTGAAACATGGCTTAAGCCTGATGAATTTACTTTGTTAAATGAACCCCCTGGTTACACTAGTGACCATACCCCCGTGCATCCGGCAAAGGCGGAGGTGTTGCTAACATTTATGATAGCAAATTTCAATTTACAAAAAAAAAAACAATGACGTTTTCGTCTTTTGAACTTCTAGTCATGAAATCTATGCAGCCTACTCAATCACTTTTTATAGCCACTGTTTACAGGCCTCCTGGGTCATATGCAGTGTTCCTCACTGAGTTCCCTGAATTCCTATCGGATCTTGTAGTCATGGCAGATAATATTCCAATTTTTGGTGACTTTAACATTCACATGGAAAAGTCCACAGACCCACTCCAAAAGGCTTTCGGAGCCATCATCGACTCAGTGAGTTTTGTCCAACATGTCTCTGGACCTACTCACTGCCACAGTCATACTCTGGACCTAGTTTTGTCCCATGGAATAAATGTTGTGGATCTTAATGTTTTTCCTCATAAACCTGGATTATCGGACCACCATTTTATTGCGTTTGCAACAAATAACCTGCTCAGACCCCAACCAAGGAGCATTAAAAGTCGTGCTATAAATTCTCAGACAACCCAAAGATTCCTTGATGCCCTTCCAGACTCCCTCTGCCTACCCAAGGACGTCAGAGGACAAAAATCAGTTAACCCCCAAACCGAGGAACTCAATTTAACCTTGCGCAATACCCTAGATGCAGTTGCACCACTAAAAACTAAAAACATCTGTCATAAGAAACTAGCTCCCTGGTATACAGAAAATACACGAGCTCTGAAGCAAGCTTCCAGAAAATTGGAACGGAAACGGCGCCACACCAAACTGAAAGTCTTCTGACTAGCTTGGAAAGACAGTACCGTGCAGTATCGAAGAGCCCTCACTGCTGCTTGATCATCCTATTTTTCCAACTTAACTGAGGAAAATAAGAACAATCCAAAATTTCTTTTTTTACTGTCGCAATGCTAACTAAAAAGCAGCATTCGCAAATGGAGGATGGCTTTCACTTCACTTAATAAATGTATGAACTTCTTTGAGGAAAAGATCATAATCATTAGAAAGCAAATTACAGACTCCTCTTTAAATCTGCGTATTCCTCCAAAGCTCCATTGTCCTGAGTCTGCACAACTCTGCCAGGACCTAGGATCAAGGGAGATACTAAAGTGTTTTAGTACTATATCTCTTGACACAATGATGAAAATAATCATGGCCTCTAAACCCTCAAGCTGCATACTGGACCCTATTCCAACTAAACTACTGAAAGAGCTGCTTCCTGTGCTCGGCCCTCCTATGTTGAACATAATAAACGGCTCTCTATCCACCGGATGTGTACCGAGCTCACTAAAAGTGGCAGTAATAAAGCCTCTCTTGAAAAAGCCGAATCGACCCAGAAATTATTTAAAAAACGAATCGGCCTATATCGAATCTTCCATTCCTCTCAACATTTTTTGAAAAAGCTGTTGCCCAGCAATTCACTGCCTTCCTGAAGACAAACAATGTATACGAAATGCTTCAGTCTGGTTTTAGATCCCATCATAGCACTGAGACTGCACTTGTGAAGGTGGTAAATTACCTTTTAATGACGTCAGACCGAGGTTCTGCATCTGTCCTCGTGCTCCTAGATCTTAGTGCTGCTTTTGATACCATCGATCACCACATTCGGAGAGATTGGAAACCCAAATTGGTCTACATGGACAAGTTCTGGCCTGGTTTAGATCTTATCTGTCGGAAAGATATCAGTTTGTCTCTGTGAATGGTTTGTCCTCTGACAAATCAATTGTAAATTTCGGTGTTCCTCAAGGTTCCGTTTTAGGACCACAATTGTTTTCACAAAAAATGTTACCTCTTGGGGATGTCATTCAAAAACATAATGTTAAATTTCACTGCTATGCGGACGACACACAGCTGTACATTTCAATGAAACATGGTGAAGCCCCAAAATTGCCCTCGCTAGAAGCCTGTGTTTCAGACATAAAGAAGTGGATGGCTGCAAACTTTCTACTTTTAAACTCGGACAAAACAGAGATGCTTGTTCTAGGTCCCAAGAAACAAAGAGATCTTCTGTTGAATCTGACAATTAATCTGGATGGTTGTACAGTCGTCTCAAATAAAACTGTGAAGGACCTCGGCGTTACTCTGGACCCTGATCTCTCTTTTGAAGAACATATCAAGACTGTTTCAAGGACAGCTTTTTTCCATCTACGTAACATTGCAAAAATCAGAAACTTTCTGTCCAAAAATGATGCAGAAAAATTTATCCATGCTTTTGTTACTTCTAGGCTGGACTACTGCAATGCTCTACTTTCCGGCTACCCGGATAAAGCACTAAACAAACTTCAGTTAGTGCTAAATACGGCTGCTAGAATCCTGACTAGAACCAAAAAATTTGATCATATTACTCTGCTAGCCTCCCTACACTGGCTTCCTGTAAAGGCAAGGGCTGATTTCAAGGTTTTATTGCTAACCTACAAAGCATTACATGGGCTTGCTCCTACCTATCTTTCCGATTTGGTCCTATAGTACATACCTACACGTACGCTACGGTCACAAGACGCAGGCCTCCTAATTGTCCCTAGAATTTCTAAGCAAACGGCTGGAGGTAGGGCTTTCTCCTATAGAGCTCCATTTTTTATGGAATGGTCTGCCTACCCATGTGAGAGACGAAGACTCAGTCTCAACCTTTAAGTCTTTACTGAAGACTTATCTCTTCAGTAGGTCCTATGATTAAGTATAGTCTGGCCTAGGAGTGTGAAGGTGAATGGAAAGGCTGGAGCAACAAACCGCCCATGCTGTCTCTGCCTTGCCGGTTCCCCTCTCTCCACTGGGATTCTCTGCCTCTAACCCTATTACAGGGGCTGAGTCACTGGCTTACTGGCGTTCTTACATGCCGTCCATGGGAGGCGTGCGTCACTTGAGTGGGTTGAGTCACTGACGTGGTCTTTCCTGTCTGGGTTGGTGCCCCCCCCCCCCCCCTTGGGTTGTGCCGTGGCGGTGAGATCTTTGTGGGCTATACTCGGCCTTGTCTTAGGACGGTAAGTTGGTGGTTGGAGACATCCCTCTAGTGGTGTGGGGGCTGTGCTTTGGCAAAGTGGGTGGGGTTATATCCTGCCTGTTTGGCCCTGTCCGGGGGTATCATCGGATGGGGCCACAGTGTCTTCTGATCCCTCCTGTCTCAGCCTCCAGTGTTTATGCTGCAGTAGTTTATGTTTCGGGGGGCTAGGGTCAGTCTGTTACATCTGGAGTATTTCTCTTGTCTTATCCGGTGTCCTGTGTGAATTTAAATATGCTCTCTCTAATTCTCTCTTTCTCTCTCTTCTTTCTTTCTCTCTCAGGACCTGAGCCCTAGGACCATGCCTCAGGACTACCTGGCATGATGACTACTTGCTGTCCCCAGTCCACCTGGCCGTGCTGCTGCTCCAGTTTCAACTGTTCTGCCTGCGGCTATGGAACCCTGACCTGTTCACCGGACGTGCTTGTTGCACCCTCGACAACTACTATGATTATTATTTGACCATGCTGGTCATTTATGAACATTTTAACATCTTGACCATGTTCTGTTAGAATATCCACCCGGCACAGCCAGAAGAGGACTGGCCACCCCTCATAGCCTGGTTCCTCTCTAGGTTTCTTCCTAGGTTTTTGGCCTGTCTAGGGAGTTTTTCCTAGGGAGTTTTTCCTAGCCACCGTGCTTCTTTCACATGCATTGCTTGCTGTTTGGGGTTTTAGGCTGGGTTTCTGTACAGCACTTTGAGATATCAGCTGATGTACGAAGGGCTATATAAATACATTTGATTTGATAAGAAACATTGAAATAGTTGAATATGATGTGAAAAATCATATCAAATAACCAGATATTGCTGAATGAGAAAATGACTGAGCACTAGCGTACATACACGTAGATATCTCTGACGTTATTTCACATGAATAAACCAGAATAAACCAGATATTTCTGTCTGGACCAACCTCTTCCTCCTCCCAGTCAATAAGGTCCCAGTCATACGTCAGCTCTGCCCTCCTCCTCTTCCAGAACTCCAGGAACACCGTGGCTACAGGGACAACATTCCAACAGAACACGGAACACGGAGGGAATCGATCAACCTTCATGGAATGACTTTAGTGATTTATTCCAGTAGCCTGAATTCCTAAACCTGTTTTGCTAATATTCCACTCCTTGACATGTCATGTTTGGCATGACGATTGGCAAGGAGTGGAACGATAGCTCTTGGGGGTGCCTGACGTCTCTTGGGGGTGTCTGACAGCACTTGGGGGTGTCTGACAGCTCTTGGGGGTGTCTGACAGCTCTTGGGGGTGCCTGATGTCTCTTGGGGGTGCCTGATGTCTCTTGGGGGTGTCTGACAGCACTTGGGGGTGTCTGACAGCACTTGGGGGTGTCTGACAGCTCTTGGGGTGTCTGACAGCTCTTGGGGGTGTTTGACAGCTCTTGGGGGTGCCTGACAGCTCTTGGGGGTGTCTGACAGCACTTGGGGGTGTCTGACAGCTCTTCGGGGTGTCTGACAGCTCTTCGGGGTGTCTGACAGCTCTTGGGGGTGCCTGACGTTTCTTGGGGGTGTCTGACAGCACTTGGGGTGTCTGACAGCTCTTCGGGGTGTCTGACAGCTCTTCGGGGTGTCTGACAGCTCTTGGGGGTGCCTGATGTCTCTTGGGGGTGCCTGATGTCCCTTGGGGGTGCCTGACAGCACTTGGGGGTGTCTGACAGCTCTTCGGGGTGTCTGACAGCTCTTGGGGGTGTCTGACAGCTCTTGGGGGTGTCTGATAGCTCTTGATAGCTCTTAGGGGTGCCTGATAGCTCTTGATAGCTCTTGGGGGTGCCTGATAGCTCTTGGGGGTGCCTGATGGTGCCGATAGCTCTTGGGGGTGCCTGATAGCTCTTGGGGGTGCCTGATAGCTCTTGGGTGGGTACTTAAAGTCCATATCTTTGACAATTGTGGGAGGGTCCACATTGATATTTGAATTCTCAATGAGGAAATATCTCTACGGCACATTCCCTAAAACACAGAAACGTTGGATACACATGTGAACATGGTGACTTCAAAGAGTGATTCAAATGTATTTTTAATGTGCAGCAAGATTCAACTTGAATGGGGGCTTGACCCACTTCTGTTAAAAGAGAGAGTAGACGGGGAAAACAAGCTTTTAGATGCCTGGGTTCTTTCAACTCATCTACACACCAACACTACACATACACAGCCAACGCCAA
>NW_021823422.1:0-42864 GCF_901001165.1 Salmo trutta
TGAGATAGAGAGATAATTTGTAAATACATCCCATATTTAAGTTTATTTATTTTTTGTATGTTTTGTACTAACATGACATTTGAAATGTTTTTATTATTTTGGAACTTCTGTGTAATGTTTACTGTACATTAGTGTTTATTTCACTTTTGTTTATTATCTACTTCACTTGCTTTGGCAATGTTAACATATGTTTTCCATGCCAATAAAACCCTTAAATTGAATTGAGCGAGAGAGAGAGAGAGAGAATGAGGGGTAGGTATGGATAGAGAGAGAAATATTTGTTGTACACAGAGAGAGAGAGAGAGAGAGAGAGAGAGAGCTATACACCTATAGCTCATCTCTTGGCAATAGTACTGTAGAATACTTTATCACTGACCTCAACCCAGAGTCTCTCAGAGCGTTCACAGTCAGCCCACTGACACTCCTATCAGATCACAGCAAAATCACAGTCTAATTGAACAGAGCAATACTCAATCATGAGGCATCAAAGCCAAAGGAACTGAGTAATATTAAGAAATGCTATAGATGGAAGGAATGTAGTGTGGAAACCTACCACAACACTATTAGGCAACAACAAATTCAATCCCTTTTAGAACAACTTCCTGGACAAAACGTTCCACTGCAATAGTGAAGATGGTTTTTTTTTGTTTTTTTTATATCACCTTTATTTAACCAAGTAGGCTGGTTGAGAACAAGTTCTCATTTACAACTGCGACCTGGCCAAGATAAAGCAAAGTAGTTCGACACAAACAACAACAGAGTTACACATGGAATAAACAAACATACAATCAATAATACAGTAGAAAAGTCTATTTACAGTGAGTGCAAAGGAGGTAGGATAAGGGAGGTAAGGCAATAAATAGGCCATGGGGGCGAAGTAATAACAAAATAGCAAGTAAACACTGGAATGGTAGATGTGCAGAAGATGAATGTGTGAGTAGAGATACTGGGGTGTAAAGGAGTAAGATAAATAAATAAATACAGTATGGGGATGAGGTAGTTGGATGGGCTATGTACAGGTGCAGTGATCTGTGAGCTGCTCTGACAGCTGGTGCTTAAAGCTAGTGAGGGAGATATGCGTCTCCAGCTTCAGAGATTTTTGCAGTTTGTTCCAGTCATTGGCAGCAGAGAACTGGAAGGAGAGGCGGCCAAAGGAAGAATTGGCTTTGGGGGCGACCAGTGAGATATACCTGCTGGAGCGCGTGCTACGGGTGGGTGCTGCTATGGTGACCAGTGAGCTGAAATAAGGCAGGGCTTTACCTAGAAGAGACTTGTAGATAGCCTGTAGCCTGTGGGTTTGGCGACGAGTATGAAGCGAGGGCCAGCCGACGAGAGCATACAGGTCGCAGTGGTGGGTAGTATATGCGGCTTTGGTGACAAAACGGATGACACTGTGACAGACTGCATCCAATTTGTTCAGTAGAGTGTTGGAGGCTATTTTGTAAATGACATCGCCGAAGTTGAGGATCGGTAGGATAGTCAGTTTTATGAGGGTATGTTTAGCAGCATGAGTGAAGGATGCTTGGTTGCGAAAACTTGTGTAAACTTGGCAGTAGAAAACCTAAACAGTTTATTTGACCTCTCAGCTTCTCTATCAAATCTAAAAATCTCAAATAGAAAACGGAGGAAAATGAACAGCAATGACAAATGTTTTGATGAAGAATGCAAAAACCTAAGAAAGAAATTGAGAAACCTGTCCAACCACAAACACAGAGACCCAGAAAACCTGAGTCTACGCCTTCCCTATGGTGAATCACTAAAACAATACAGAAATACACTACGGAAAAAGAAGGAACAGCACGTCAGAAACCAGCTCAATGTAATTGAAGAATCCATAGAATCTAACCACTTCTGGGAAAATTGGAAAACACTAAACAAACAACAACACAAATAATTATCTATCCAAAATGGAGATGTATGGGTAAACCACTTCTCCAATCTTTTTGGCTCTATATCAAAGAACAAACAGCAAAAACATATACATGATCAAATACACATCTTAGAATCAACTATTAAAGACTACCAGAACCCACTGGATTCTCCAATTATCTTGAATGAGCTAAAGGACAAAATAAAAACCCTCCAACCCAAAAAGGCCTGTGGTGTTGATGGTATCTTCAATGAAATGATAACATATACAGACCACAAATTCCAATTGGCTATACTAAATCTCTTTAACATCATCTTTAGCTCTGGCATCTTCCCCAATATTTGGATACAAAAGTGAAGACAAATCTGACCCCAATAACTACTGTGGGATATGAGTCAACAGCAACCGTGGGAAAGTCCTCTGCATTATCATTAACAGCAGACTCGTACATTTCCTCAGTGAAAACAATGTACTGAGCAAATGTCAATTAGGCTTTTTACCAAATTACCTTACGACAGACCACGTATTCACCCTGCACACACTAATTGACAAACAAACAAACCAAAACAAAGGCAAAGGCAAAGTCTTCTCATGCTTTATTGATTTCAAGAAAGCCTTCGACTCAATTTGGCATGACGGTCTGCTATGCACATTGATAGAAAGTGGTGTTGGGAGAAAAACATACGACATTATAAAATCCATGTACACAAACAACAAGTGTGCGGTTAAAATAGGCAAAACACACACATTTCTTTCCACAGGGCCGTGGGGTGAGACAGGGATGCAGCTTAAACCCCACCCTCTTCAACATATATATCAACGAATTGGCGAGGGCACTAGAACAGTCTGCAGCACCCGGCCTCACCCTACTAGAATAAGAAATGAAATGTCTACTGTTTGCTGATGATCTGGTGCTTCTGTCACCAACCAAGGAGGACCTGCAGCAGCACCTAGATCTTCTGCACAGATTCTGCCAGACCTGGGCCCTGACAGTAAATCTCAGTAAGACCAAAATAATGGTGTTCAGTCGCCAGGACCACAAATGCAAATTCCATCTAGACACCGTTGCCCTAGAGCACACAAAAAACGATACATACCTTGGCCTAAACATCAGCGCCACAGGTAACATCCTTAAAGCTGTGAATGATCTGAGAGACAAGGCAAGAAGGGCCTTCTATGCCATCAAAAGGAACATAAAATTCAACATAACAATAAGGATCTGGCTAAGAATACTTGAATCAGTTATAGAACCCATTGCCCTTTATGGTTGGGAGGTCTGGGGTCCGCTCACCAAACAAGAATTCACAAAATGGGGCAAACACCAATTGAGATTCTGCATGCAGAATTCTGCAAAAATATCCTCCTTGTACAACGTAGAACACCAAATAATGGGCCGCTGAAGGCAGACCTGGCTCTCAAGAGAAGACAGGCTATGTGCACACTGCCCACAAAATGAGGTGGAAACTGAGCTGCACTTCCTAACCTCCTGCCAAATGGTTGACCATATTAGAGACACAGATTTCCCTCAGATTACACAGATCCACAAAGATTTCGAAAACAAACCCAATTTTGATAAACTCCCATATCTATTGGGTGAAATGCCACAATGTGCCATCACAGCAGCAAGATGTGTGACCTGTTGCCACAAGAAAAGGACAACCAGTGAAGAACAAACACCATTGTAAATACAACCCATATTTATGCTTATTTATTTTCCCTTTTGTACTTTAACTATTTGTACATTGTTACAACATTGTATATATACATAATATGACATTTGAAATGTCTCTATTCTTTTGGAACTTCTGGGAGTGTAATGTTTACTGTTCATTTTTATTGTTTATTTCACTTTTGCATATTATCTACCTCTCCTGCTTTGGCAATGTTAACATATGTTTCCCCTGCCAATAAAGCCCCTTGAATTGAATTGAATTGAAATTGAGATAGGTAGAGAGAGAGAGAGAGAGAGAGAGAGAGAGAGAGAGAGAGAGAGAGGTAGAGAGAGCGAGGTAGAGAGAGAGAGCGAGAGAGAGAGAGAGAGAGAGAGGTAGAGAGAGAAAGAGAGAGGTAGAGAGAGAAAGGTAGGTACATAGATAGAGAAAGGACAAACACAGAGAGAGAGGTCATGAGCAGATGAGCTCCTGCATTTTTAAGCATGTCTTAAAAAAAGATAGATTTAGAGTTAGATAAACTTGAATTTCTTTGGCAGGGACACATACAGGATACTACCCTCCACAACATAACCTTCACTATGTCACCAGGACATATACAGGATACTACCCTCCACAACATAACCTTCACTATCACCAGGACATATACAGGATACTACCCTCCACAACATAACCTTCACTCCAAAAACCTTAAACCTACAACCTGATTTTGGGCGGAATTACGGAATTACCTGGAGCTATACAGAAAAACACCATCCAACCTGGAACTGAATGAGTAATGTTTAGTCTGAAACTATATTTTATATTCAAAACCCAAGAAGAATAATACATTACAATGATATATTTTACTTCATAAGGACTGAATACTAAGTTTAGGTTACCAAGCTCGCTAGGACAAAGAGATACAACTTCAATTAGCACTGACGTGTCAAGTGAGAGGTGTCAAAGCGATTTAGCCCAACAATGGCAGGAGAATCAAACAGGCTACCCCAACCAAATGCAAAGGGCATTGAAGCTGCTTCCCGCTGTTCAGAGGTTATTAAAATACAGTACCCTCCTTATGTAAAAAAAAATGACAAGGCAAGAAAAGAGTACAAAATGAAGCTCGTTATGGAAAATCAAGAGACACTTTTTGCTGACTGTTATAAAAATGGGAACATAAGCAACTTACTTTTCCACACAGACCATCCCCTGGCATGGCACAGTGCTATTTTAACACACTGCCCCTCTGTTAAGAGGGGTGGGGGGTGTTAACGAGGGGTGGAAACTCAGGATATTAGACAATGAGGTCTCTGAGTCAGCTAATATAAATCTCTATAAGTCTGGAACAGTATTGGTACAGGGCAACCCCAAACAGTTTCAGCTGGACTTTCACCTAATCAAAGAATTAGCCCAGCAGGAGAAGCTCTCCCTTGAGAAAGATACCCCCACCCCGAGCGGGTCAGACCAGACCTCTTCATTATATAACATAGACATGATTAGTGTATTGTTAGCTAGCTACATAGTTGTATCTGCTGTCTTTGTATCAAGGATAAAGGTGTAGCTCTGAGGAACTAACAAGGTTAGCTAGCCAGCTGTATTCGTTCGTTCGTGCCGTTTTCGAAACGGCGTCAACACCATAACACCACAGCCACTGCTAGCAAGCCAACTTTACGAATTAGCAGCACTGTAGAAACTATATACATTACAACTTAACGATTTGACTAGTGTAATGTTAGTTAGCTACATAGTTGTCTATGTATCAAGATAAAGGCGTAGTACAGAGTAACTGTCGAGGTTAGCTAGCCAGCTACATTTTCTAACATAGTCTTACAACGCGCCCACTGCTAGCTAGCTAACCCTACCAGCTAGTTGTATCATTTTTAGTCAATAAGATTTTTGCAACTTAAGCTTAACTTTCTGAACATTCGAGATGTGTAGTCCACCTGTGTAGCTAGCAGGACTGACTTTGTGTTAGCTAGCCAACGTTTAATCACTTCTGCGTTATGAACTAGACACGGACACGAATGATCCATTGGTAGCTTGTTGTTACCAAGTATTGGTGCTAACCGTGTGTTATAGGATGCTAGCATGCTAGTTAGCTAGTTAGCTACGGCGTCATAGGACACGGTGCACTAGGTGGGTTTTCACGGAAGAATACTGTACCAAGTTAGCTAGCGGAATAAACTAAGTTTGAGCCTTCTCCTGGAAACATTGAACCACTGTAGTTTACATCAATTTTAATTTCTAGTGGTAGCTAGAAAAGTTATATTTTAGTGTTTTAGTGTTTCAGTGAATTGTTAGTGAGGGAGGCCCTGCTCTCTCGCTTCCCCAGTTGTTTAGTTAATTTTTCATGCCAATCTCCTTTGAATTAGCGTAGCCTCTCCTGTAGCCTATCAACTATGTGTCGGTCTATCCCTGTTCTCTCCTCTCTGCACAGGCCATACAAATGCTTCACATCGCGTGGCCGCTGCCACTCTAACCTGGTGGTCCCAACGCGCACGACCCACGTGGAGTTCAAGGTCTCCGGCAGCCTCTGGAACTGCCGGTCTACGGCCAACAAGGCAGAGTTCATATCAGCCTATGCTACCCTCCTGTCCCTCGACTTCTTGGCGCTGACGGAAACATGGATTACCACAGAAAACACTGCTACTCCTACTGCTCTCTCCTCGTCTTACCACGTGTGCTCGCACACCCCGAGAGCATCTGGTCAGTGGGGTGGTGGAACTGGAATCCTCATTTCTCCCAAGTGGACATTCTCTCTTTCTCCCCTGACCCATCTGTCTATCTCCTCCTTTGAATTCCATGCTGTCACAATCACTAGCCCATTCAAGCTTAACATCCTTAACATTTATCGCCCTCCAGGTTCCCTTGGAGAGTTCATCAATGAGCTTGATGCCTTGAAAAGTTCCTTTCCTGAGGATGGCTCACCCCTCACAGTTTTGGGTGACTTTAACCTCCCTACGTCTACCTTTGACTCATTTCTCTCTGCCTACTTCTTTCCACTCCTCTCCTCTTTTGACCTCACCCTCTCACCGCCCCCCCCCTACTCACAAGGCAGGCAATACGCTTGACCTCATCTTCACTAGATGCTGTTCTTCTACTAATCTCACTGCAACTCCCCTCCAAGTCTCCGATCACTACCTTGTATCCTTTTCCCTCTCGTTCTCCTCCAACACTACTCACTCTGCCCCTACTCAGATGGTATTGCGCCGTCGCAATCTTCGCACTCTCTCTCCCGCTACTCTCTCCTCTTCCATCCTATCATCTCTTCCCTCTGCTCAAACCTTCTCCAACCTATCTCCTGATTCTGCCTCCTCAACCCTCCTCTCCTCCCTTTCTGCATCCTTTGACTCTCTATGTCCCCTATCCTCCAGGCCGGCTCGGTCCTCCCCTCCTGCTCCATGGCTCGACGACTCATTGCGAGCTCACAGAACAGGGCTCCGGGCAGCCGAGCAGAAATGGAGGAAAACTCGCCTCCCTGCGGACCTGACATATTTTCACTCCCTCCTCTCTACATTTTCCTCCTCTGTTTCTGCTGCTAAAGCCACTTTCTACCACTCTAACTTCCAAGCATCTGCCTCTAACCCTAGGAAGCTCTTTGCCACCTTCTCCTCCCTCCTGAATCCTCCTCCCCCTCCCCCCTACTCCCTCTCTGCGGATGACTTCGTCAACCATTTTGAAAAGAATGTCGACGACATCCGATCCTCGTTTGTTAAGTCAAACGACACCGCTGATCCTGCTCACACTGCCCTACCCTATGCTTTGACCTCTTTCTCCCCTCTCTCCAGATGAAATCTTGCGTCTTGTGACGGCCGGCCGCCCAACAACCTGCCCGCTTGACCCTATCCCCTCCTCTCTTCTCCAGACCATTTCTGGAGACGTTCTCCCTTACCTCACCTCGCTCATCAACTCATCCTTGACCGCTGGCTACTTCCCTTCCTTCTTCAAGAGAGCGAGAGTTGCACCCCTTCTCAAAAAACCTACACTCGATCCCTCCGATGTCAACAACTACAGACCAGTATCCCTTCTTTCTTTTCTCTCCAAAACTCTTGAACGTGCTGTCCTTGGCCAGCTCTCCTGCTATCTCTCTCAGAATGACCTTCTCGATCCAAATCAGTCAGGTTTCAAGGCTGGTCATTCAACTGAGACTGCTCTTCTCTGTGTCACGGAGGCTCTCCGCACTGCTAAAGCTAACTCTCTCTCCTCTGCTCTCATCCTTCTAGACCTATCTGCTGCCTTTGATACTGTGAACCATCAGATCCTCCTCTCCACCCTCTCCGAGTTGGGTAGGTAGGATTGCGTCCTACCTGACAGGTCGCTCCTACCAGGTGGCGTGGCGAGAATCCGTCTCCGCACCTCGTGCTCTCACCACTGGTGTCCCCCAGGGCTCAGTTCTAGGCCCTCTCCTATTCTTGCTATACACCAAGTCACTTGGCTCTGTCATATCCTCACATGGTCTCTCCTATCATTGCTACGCAGACGACACACAATTAATCTTCTCCTTTCCCCCTTCTGATAACCAGGTGGCGAACCGCATCTCTGCATGTCTGGCAGACATATCAGTGTGGATGACAAATCACCACCTCAAGCTGAACCTCGGCAAGACGGAGCTGCTCTTCCTCCCGGAGAAGGACTGTCCTTTCCATGATCTCGCCATCACAGTGGACAACTCCATTGTGTCCTCCTCCCAGAGTGCTAAGAGCCTCAGCGTGACCCTGGACAACACCCTGTCGTTCTCCGCTAACATCAAGGCGGTGACCCGATCCTGTAGGTTCATGCTATACAACATTCGCAGAGTACGACCCTGCCTTACACAGGAAGCGGTGCAGGTCCTAATCCAGGCACTTGTCATCTCCCGTCTGGATTACTGCAACTCCCTGTTGGCGGGGCTCCCTGCCTGTGCCATTAAACCCCTACAACTCATCCAGAACGCCGCAGCCCGTCTGGTGTTCAACCTTCCCAAGTTCTCTCAAGTCACCCCGCTCCTCCGTACACTCCACTGGCTTCCAGTTGAAGCTCGCATCTGCTACAAGACCATGGTGCTTGCCTACGGAGCTGTGAGGGGAACGGCACCTCCGTACCTTCAGACTCTGATCAGGCCCTACACCCAAACAAGGGCACTGCATTCATCCACCTCTGGCCTGCTGGCCCCCCTACCTCTGCGGAAGCACAGTTCCCGCTCAGCCCAGTCAAAACTGTTCGCTGCTCTGGCACCCCAATGGTGGAACAAGCTCCCTCACGACGCCAGGACAGCGGAGTCAATCACCACCTTCCATAGACACCTGAAACCCCACCTCTTTAAGGAATACCTGGGATAGGATATAGTAATCCTTCTAACCCCCCCCAAAAAAAAGATATAGATGTACTATTGTAAAGTGGTTGTTCCACTGGATATCTTAAGGTGAATGAAACCAATTTGTAAGTCGCTCTGAATAAGAGCGTCTGCTAAATTAAGTAAATGTAAATGTAAAAATAGTGTTGACACCACAGCAGAACAGTCCACACCAGACCCTGACCATAGTGTTAACACCACAGCAGAACAGTCCACACCAGACCCTTACCATAGTCTTAACACCACAGCAGAACAGTCCACACCAGACCCTGACCATAGTGTTGACACCACAGCAGAACAGTCCACACCAGACCCTGACCATAGTGTCGACACCACAACAGAACAGACAAATGAAGAACCCCAAGCCCAGGGAATCTCACCCCCCCTGTCAGCCCCCCTGATAGCCCTCCTGACCCCCCCCTGTCAGCCCCCCTGATAGCCCTCCTGATACCCCCCCGTCAGCCCCCCTGATAGCCCTCCTGATAACCCCCCCGTCAGCCCCCCTGATAGCCCTCCTGAGACCCCCCCTGTCAGCCCCCCTGATTGCCCTCCTGACCCCCCCCCCCGTCAGCCCCCCTGACAGCCCTCCTGAGACCCCCCCTGTCAGCCCCCCTGATAGCCCTCCTGATACCCCCCCACACCCACTGAGGACATACACAAGACACAGATTGTACTCCTTATGGACTCAAACGGGAAATATATACAAGAAAAAAACCTTTTTCCCAAACACAGTGTGTCTATACTCTGGTGTCCAAACACCCAGCACACCCTAGACCTTCTGTCTGAGGACCAACTAGGGTCACCCAGCCCACCCTAGACCTTCTGTCTGAGGACCAACTAGGATCACCCAGCCACATAATAATACACACAGGCACAAACCACCTGAGAACACAGCAGGAAAGGGTGGCCACAGCACTGAAGGGAGTGATTGAAAAAGCTTCTTCTACTTTCCCCAATGCACAAGTGGTTATCTCCACCCTGCTACCACAAAAAGACTTCCACCCTGCTACCATACAGCGTGTAAACGCAAGTATTTCCCGTGACTGTGCCTCAAAACCCCATGTTTACCTAGCCCACCACTCCACCCTGGACTTGAACAACCTCTATGACCAGGTCCACCTATACAAGGCAGCAGTGCCCATCTTCGCCCAGACCCTAAAGGACATCGCCCTCAGACCAGCGAGACACTCTCCCAGACCTGCTGGACCCCCCCCACCCCACATAGAGGACCCACGCCGAGAGGACCTACATCCAGACCACAACACCACCAGCCACATCCACACCCCCACCCCAACCAATCAACACCCCACCCAAGTCAACCATGCCCGCACCCCATTTAGGCCCCCTCAGATCAGACATATGCTCCTCCTGCCCACTCCAAGCCCCTCCACTCCCACAAAGAGGGCCTCAACATGGAAGTCACACATACGCCGTGAACAGGAAAACAGGCCCAACCCCCACTCTTACTCCAAGCCAATGACATGTACCAGATGCTCAGCAGGCTCTGCTCACACTTACTGGCCTGAGGCCAAACCACACGACCAACAACATTGGACACTTTATGGAACACAAAGCCTTCACTATCTCACCCTGTAATATCCAAGGCCTGAGGTCATCTGCCTCAGGCCTTGGAACCTGGACTACGGTATAGAGGCGATGGACCCACTGGTTGCCCTTTAGGTGCCTAGAAAACCTAAACAGTATATTTGACCTCTCAGCTTCCCTATCAAATCTAAACATTTCAAACAGAAAATTGGAGAAAATAAACAACAATGACAAATGGTTTGATGAAGAATGCAACTACCTAAGAAATAAATGGAGAAACCTGTCCAACTAAAAACATAGAGACCCAGGAAAACCTGAGTCTACTCCTTCACTATGGTGAATCACTAAAACAATACAGAAATACACTACGGAAAAAGAAGGAACAGCACATCTGTAAGGACCGACACTGGGAGATGAGAAGCAAGTACAGGGAGTGAACATTTAATGGATAATAGACAAGAAACAAACAATGACAGCGTCTGGACAGGGGAAAATGTAACAACGTCAATGCTGACACGGGGAACAAACTGAGGAGCAGACAGATATAGAGGGGCAATTAACAAAGTAATGGAGTCCAGGTGAGTCCAATATTGCGCAGATGCGCGTAATAATGGTGACAAGTGTGCGTAATGGACTAATATGGGAGCTGTGGTGAAGCGATGCTTGAGGTCCAGGAACGCCCGGTCAGCAGCTGGGGACCACGTGAATAGAACCTTGGGAGAGGTGAGCCCAGAAAGGTTGGATGCCAGGGTGCTGTAACCTTGGATAAAGCGTCGATAGAAATAGGCAAATCCCAGGAAGCATTGCAGCTGGGGTAGGTTGGGGCCAATCCACCACCGCTCTCACCTTTTCGGGATTCATCTGCACATCACCCGCAGCGATGACGTAACCAAGGAAGGAGATGGTGGAGCGATGGAATTCGCGTTTCTCCGACTTTCACAAAAAAATCTGGTTCTCCAGGAGGTGCTGGAGGACCTGTCAGACGTGCTCTTGGGGTGAGCGGGAGAAAACGAGGAATGTCGTCGAGGTAGACGAACACGAACCGGTTCAACATGTTGCGGAGAACGTCGTTAACCAGCGTCTGGAACATATCCACACCAGATGGTAGGTGTTCCGCAGGTCCAATTTGGAGAAAATGGTGGCCCCCTGGAGTGGCTCGAAGGTTGAGGCGATGAGTGGTAGCATGTAACGGTTCTTAACAGAGATGTCATTGAGGCCCCGGTAGTCGATGTACTGGAAAAACCCTGCGCCGGGGAGTCCTCGATGTAGGTCCTCAAAGCCTCGGTCTCCGAACCCGACAGTGAATACAGTCGTCCCCGGGGTGGAATGGTGCCTGGGAGAAGATCGATCCCACAGTCATGTGGAGGAAGCGAAGTGGCCCGGGCCTTGCTGAAAACCCCCCAGAGATCCTGGTACTCCGCGGGAACGGCAGAGAGGTCTGAGGCTACTTCCGAGCCCACAGGAAGACGTCCCGTGGCAGGCTGCGCTGACTTCAGGCAATGGGCGTGGCCAAACGGGCTCCAGCCCATGATAGTAAGAGAGAGCGAGAGAGAAAGAGAGGAGGAGAGTATGATGGGTAGGTAGAGAGAGAGAGAGAGAGTGAGAGAGAGAAAGAGAGAGAGAGAGAGAAGAGTATGAGGGGTAGGTAGAGAGAGAGAGAGAGAGAGAGAGAGAGAGAGAGAGAGAGAGAGAGAGAGTGAGGAGAGTATGAGAGTTTTTCAAGATATACAACTTAAAAAAGGCAGTATGATACGTTTTGGGATTAATGAAAGAAATATCAAAAGATCGTTTTTGAGTGGAATTTTCCTGTAAACTGGAGAAAGGGGAAGAGGGGGAGGATAGACAGGAAAGGGAACAGGGTTAATTCCACGTGATCACATGGTTAAAACAGAAACAACTCAAAGGATTAAGTTTAGGTATTAATTCAGAGTGGTTAAGGTTAGGGCTATGGTTTTCTTCATCATCAGGTTTCAGACCACTTCAACTACAAACACAACCTCAACCACACTCCACCACTGCCCCCTGGTGGCTGTATGTGTTCACTACTTTATTTAGCCATTGGACGGTTCCGTTCACATGTAACTACAGCTGTCTGGTGCTCTTCACTTGACGTCTCATGAGAAATGATAACTTGGTATTTTTTTATTTGTATTTATTAATTATTATGGATTGCCACACTCTTCCTGGGGTCCAGCAAAATTAAGGCAGTTATACATTTTTAAAAACATTACAATACATTCAACATAGATTTTCACAAGTGTGGAGGCTGGTGTCAAAATGATACTAATTACACAACGTGCCCAGCTAACACACGACATTCAGAGAACCGTATGTGTCTGAGGTGGGAATTTCAGTACAAGCTTTTTCAATGCAAAAAACCCCACATATCTCCAGCTTAAACTAACAGCATTTATGGAGACGTTTCACCATGTTCATTTGATTCCCGGGAGGGGGGGCCATCAAAACTCTGTTTTCTCACACAAATTGCAAAGCATAGACTTTTAAAATGTTGCTCAACAGGAACACTAAAATGAACAGCTATTACTTTTTAAAGAAACCATGTCATGCCAGCTTCATCCTGGTGGCGCAGTGGACTGATTCCATGGATCAACCCAGGACATCATAGGTTCTCACTAATGCCATGCCACAATAAAAACTTTTTTTGCATGATTAATGCCTAAGGAAATTATTTTCCATGTGTCCTATCTGTTGGGAGTTCAAAACTGTTCAACTAAGCTAGAAGTGTTATTAAAACATTAACTCTAACATAACATATCATTTACATGAATGAAAACCTCACAGGAAAACAATCAATGAACCGTAGCATAACATTCTCAGAACCTCCCTGAAACCTAAAAATTAATGTTCCCAGAAACATATGGCTTTGTTCCCAGAACCACTGGGAAGCCAAAAGGGGATTGTGTGTGTGTGTGTGTGTGTGTGTGTGTGTGTGTGTGTGTGTGTGTGTGTGTGTGTGTGTGTGTGTGTGTGTGTGTGTGTGTCTGTGTGTGTGTGTGTGTGTGTGTGTGTGTGTGTGTTAGGCCTTGGACGTTGTGTGTCTCCTCTCTTCTCCATGGTGACTATATTGATGTTGAATTATTCACAACAAAAATTGACTCCAGCTGCGTACCAAATGGCATCCTTTTCCCTTTATAGTGCACTACTGTTGAACAGGGCCCAGAGGGTTAACCCCCAGGCCACCCACTAGGACTAGGAGTTACCTACTAGTAGAAATGTCATGTGGATGGAAACATTGTTTTAAACACACAATAGGCATTAGAGCACCTCTGGTAACAGGCTCTGGTAACAGACAGAGCACCTCTGGTAACAGGCTTTAGAGCACCTCTGGTAACAGACAGAGCACCTCTGGTAACAGGCTTTAGAGCACCTCTGGTAACAGACAGAGCACCTCTGGTAACAGACAGAGCACCTCTGGTAACAGACAGAGCACCTCTGGTAACAGGCTATAGAGCACCTCTGGTAACAGGCTTTAGAGCACCTCTGGTAACAGACAGAGCACCTCTGGTAACAGGTTCTGGTAACAGACAGAGCACCTCTGGTAACAGACAGAGCACCTCTGGTAACAGACAGAGCACCTCTGGTAACAGGCTTTAGAGCACCTCTGGTAACAGGCTTTAGAGCACCTCTGGTAACAGGCTTTAGAGCACCTCTGGTAACAGACAGAGCACCTCTGGTAACAGACAGAGCACCTCTGGTAACAGACAGAGCACCTCTGGTAACAGACTTTAGAGCACCTCTGGAAACAGGCTTTAGAGCACCTCTGGTAACAGACAGAGAACCTCTGGTAACAGGCTTTAGAGCACCTCTGGTAACAGACAGAGCACCTCTGGTAACAGGCTTTAGAGCACCTCTGGTAACAGACAGAGCACCTCTGGTAACAGACAGAGCACCTCTGGTAACAGACTTTAGAGCACCTCTGGAAACAGGCTTTAGAGCACCTCTGGTAACAGACAGAGCACCTCTGGTAACACGCTTTAGAGCACCTCTGGTAACAGACAGAGCACCTCTGGTAACAGGCTTTAGAGCACCTCTGGTAACAGACAGAGCACCTCTGGTAACAGACAGAGCACCTCTGCTAACAGACAGAGCACCCCTGGTAACAGGCTTTAGAGCACCTCTGGTAACAGACAGAGCACCTCTGGTAACAGACAGAGCACCTCTGGTAACAGGCTTTAGAGCACCTCTGGTAACAGACAGAGCACCTCTGGTAACAGGCTTTAGAGCACCTCTGGTAACAGGCTTTAGAGCACCTCTGGTAACAGACAGAGCACCTCTGGTAACAGACAGAGCACCTCTGGTAACAGACTTTAGACAACCTCTGGAAACAGGCTTTAGAGCACCTCTGGTAACAGACAGAGCACCTCTGGTAACAGGCTTTAGAGCACCTCTGGTAACAGACAGAGCACCGCTGGTAACAGGCTTTAGAGCACCTCTGGTAACAGACAGAGCACCTCTGGTAACAGACAGAGCACCTCTGGTAACAGACTTTAGAGCACCTCTGGAAACAGGCTTTAGAGCACCTCTGGTAACAGACAGAGAACCTCTGGTAACAGGCTTTAGAGCACCTCTGGTAACAGACAGAGCACCTCTGGTAACAGGCTTTAGAGCACCTCTGGTAACAGACAGAGCACCTCTGGTAACAGACAGAGCACCTCTGGTAACAGACTTTAGAGCACCTCTGGAAACAGGCTTTAGAGCACCTCTGGTAACAGACAGAGCACCTCTGGTAACACGCTTTAGAGCACCTCTGGTAACAGACAGAGCACCTCTGGTAACAGGCTTTAGAGCACCTCTGGTAACAGACAGAGCACCTCTGGTAACAGACAGAGCACCTCTGCTAACAGACAGAGCACCCCTGGTAACAGGCTTTAGAGCACCTCTGGTAACAGACAGAGCACCTCTGGTAACAGACAGAGCACCTCTGGTAACAGGCTTTAGAGCACCTCTGGTAACAGACAGAGCACCTCTGGTAACAGACAGAGCACCCCTGGTAACAGGCTTTAGAGCACCTCTGGTAACAGACAGAGCACCACTGGTAACAGGCTTTAGAGCACCTCTGGTAACAGGCTTTAGAGCACCTCTGGTAACAGGCTTTAGAGCACCTCTGGTAACAGGCTTTAGAGCACCTCTGGTAACAGACAGAGCACCTCTGGTAACAGGCAGAGCACCTCTGGTAACAGGCAGAGCACCTCTGGTAACAGACAGAGCACCTCTGGTAACAGGCAGAGCACCTCTGGTAACAGGCAGAGCACCTCTGGTAACAGACAGAGCACCTCTGGTAACAGACAGAGCACCATTGGTAACAGGCTTTAGAGCACCTCTGGTAACAGGCTTTAGAGCACCTCTGGTAACAGACAGAGCACCTCTGGTAACAGACAGAGCACCTCTGGTAACAGGCTTTAGAGCACCTCTGGTAACAGGCTTTAGAGCACCTCTGGTAACAGACAGAGCACCTCTGGTAACAGACAGAGCACCTCTGGTAACAGGCTAATGACTTTACCCAAATCAAATCAAATTTTATTGGTCACATGTTTAGCAGATGATAATGTGAGTGTAGCGAAATGCTTGTGATTCTAGTTCCGACAGTGCAGCAATACATAACATGTAATCTAACAATTCCACAACAACTACCTAACAAACGCAAAGTAAAGGAATGAAATAAGAATATATACATATAAATATACTGATGAGCAATGACCGAGTGACGCAGGCAAGATGCAATAGATGGTATAAAATGCAGTAAATATATATGGGAGGAGTAATGCAAGATATGTAAACATGATTAAAGTGACTAGTGATCCATTTATTAAAGTGGCCAATGATTTCAAGTCTGTGTGTAGGCAGCAGCCTCTCTGCATTAGTGATGGCTGTTTATTAACAGTCTGATGGCCTTGAGATAGAAAATACTTTTCTGTCTCTCGGTCCCAGCTTTGATGCACCTGTACTGTCCTCGCCTTCTGGATGGTAGCAGGGTGAACAGTCTGTGGCTCAGGTGGTTGTTGTCCTTGATGATTGTTTTGTCCTTCCTGTGACATCGGGTACTATAGGTGTCCTGGAGGGCAGGGAGTTTACCCTCGGTGATGCGTTGTGCAGACGGCACCACCCTCTGGAGAGTCCTGCGGTTGCAGGTGGTGCAGTTGCTGCACAAGGCGGTGATGCAGCCCAACAGGATGCTCTCAATCCTGCAGCTGTAAAAGTTTGTGAGGGTTTTAGGTGACAAGCCAAATTTCTTCAGCCTCCTGCGGTTGAAGAGGCGCTGTTACGCCTTCTTCACCACACTGTTTGTGTGGGTGGACCATTTCAGTTTGTCTGTAATGTGTACGCCGAGGAACTTAAAACTTTCCACATTCTCCACTGCTGTCCCACCGATGTGGATAGGGGAATGCTCCCTCTGCTGAAGTCCACGATCATCTCCTTTGTTTTGTTGACGTTGAGTGAGAGGTTGTGTTCCTGACACCACACTCTGAGTTACCTCACCTCCTCCCTGTAGGCTGTCTCGTCATTGTTGGTGATCAAGCCTACTACTGTTGTGTGGTCTGCAAACTTGATGATTGAGTTGGAGGCGTGTATGGCCACAGAGTCATGTGCAGTGTGATGGCGATTGCATCGTCTGTGGACCTATTGGGACGGTATGCAAATTGAAGTGGGTCTAGAGTGTCAGGTAAGGTGGAGGTGATATGATCCTTGACTAGTCTCTCAAAGCACTTCATGATGACAGAAGTGAGTGCTACGGGGCGATAGTCATTTAGCTCAGTTACCTTAGCTTTCTTGGGTACAGGAACAATGGTGGCCCTCTTGAAGCATGTGGGGACAGCAGACTGGGATAGGGAGAGATTGAATAAGTCCGTAAACACACCAGCCAGCTGGTCTGCGCATGCTCTGAGGACGCGACTAGGGATACCATCTGGGCCTGCAGCCTGGCGAGGATTAACATGTTTAAATGTCTTACTCACGTATTGCACGGAGAAGGAGAGCCCACAGTCCTTGATAGCGGGCCGCATCGGTGGCACTGTATTATCCTCAAAGCGGGCAAAGAAGGTGTTTAGTTTGTTTGGAAGCAAGACGTTGTTGTCCGTGACGGGGCTGGTTTTCTTTTTGTAGTCCATGATTGTCTGTAGACCCTGCCACATACGTCTCGTGTCTGAGCCGTTAAATTGCGACTCCACTTTGTCTCTATACCGACATTTTGATTGCCTTACGGAGGGAATAACTACACTGTTTATATTCAGCCATATTACCAGACCTCTTCCCATGGTTAAATGCGGTGGTTCGCACTTTCAGTTTTGCGCGAATGTCGCCGTCCATCCACGGTTTCTGGTTGGGGTAGGTTTTAATAGTCACAGTGGGTACAACATCTCCAATGTACTTCCTTATAAACTCACTCACCGAATCATCATATAATATATATATATATATCAATGTACTTCCTTATAAACTCACTCACCGAATCATCATATAATATATATATACTGCTCAAAAAAATAAAGGGAACACTTAAACAACACAATGTAACTCCAAGTCAATCACACTTCTGTGAAATCAAACTGTCCACTTAGGAAGCAACACTGATTGGCAATACATTTCACATGCTGTTGTGCAAATGGAATAGACAACAGGTGGAAATTATAGGCAATAAGCAAGACAACCCCAATAAAGGAGTGGTTCAGCAGGTGGTACCACAGACCACTTCTCAGTTCCTATGCTTCCTGGCTGATGTTTTGGTCACTTTTGAATGCTGGCGGTGTTTCACTCTAGTGGTAGCATGAGACGGAGTCTACAACCCACACAAGTGGCTCAGGTAGTGCAGCTCATCCAGGATGGCACATCAATGCGAGCTGTGGCAAGAAGGTTTGCTGTGTCTGTCAGCGTAGTGTCCAGAGCATGGAGGCACTACCAGGAGACAGGCCAGTACATCAGGAGATGTGGAGGAGGCCGTAGGAGGGCAGCAACCCAGCAGCAGGACCGCTACCTCTGCCTTTGTGCAAGGAGGAGCAGGAGGAGCACTGCCAGAGCCCTGCAAAATGACCTCCAGCAGGCCACAAATGTGCATGTGTCTGCTCAAACGGTCAGAAACAGACTCCATGAGGGTGGTATGAGGGCCCAACGTCCACAGGTGGGGGTTGTGCTTACAGCCCAACACCGTGCAGGACGTTTGGCATTTGCCAGAGAACACCAAGATTGGCAAATTCGCCACTGGCGCCCTGTGCTCTTCACAGATGAAAGCAGGTTCACACTGAGCACGTGACAGACGTGACAGAGTCTGGAGACGCCGTGGAGAACGTTCTGCTGCCTGCAACATCCTCCAGCATGACCGGTTTGGCGGTGGGTCAGTCATGGTGTGGGGTGGCATTTCTTGGGGGGCCGCACAGCCCTCCATGTGCTCGCCAGAGGTAGCCTGATTGCCATTAGGTACCGAGATGAGATCCTCAGACACCTTGTGAGACCATATGCTGGTGCGGTTGGCCCTGGGTTCCTCCTAATGCAAGACAATGCTAGACCTCATGTGGCTGGAGTGTGTCAGCAGTTCCTGCAAGAGGAAGGCATTGATGCTATGGACTGGCCCGCCCGTTCCCCAGACCTGAATCCAATTGAGCACATCTGGGACATCATGTCTCGCTCCATCCACCAACGCCACGTTGCACCACAGACTGTCCAGGAGTTGGCGGATGCTTTAGTCCAGGTCTGGGAGGAGATCCCTCAGGAGACCATCCGCCACCTCATCAGGAGCATGCCCAGGTGTTGTAGGGAGGTCATACAGGCACGTGAAGGCCACACACACTACTGAGCCTCATTTTGACTTGTTTTAAGGACATTACATCAAAGTTGGATCAGCCTGTAGTGTGGTTTTCCACTTTCATTTTGAGTGTGACTCCAAATCCAGACCTCCATGGGTTGATAAATTGGATTTCCATTGATTATTTTTGTGTGATTTTGTTGTCAGCACATTCAACTATGTAAAGAAAAAAGTATTTCATAAGATTATTTCTTTCATTCAGATCTAGGATGTGTTGTTTAAGTGTTCCCTTTATTTTTCTGAGCAGTGTATATCAATATTATTATCTGAGGCTACCCGGAACATGTCCCAGTCCGCGTGATCAAAACAATAAAATTAAGTCGTGGTCAGATTTGCCGAAAGGAGCGTGGGGGAGGGCCTTGTATGCATCGTGTAAGTCAGAGTAGCAGTGATCCAGTGTATAGCCCGTGCTACAATCAATATGCTGATAGAGTTTAGGTAGCTTTTTTCTCAAATTTGCTTTGTTAAAATCCCCATCTACAATAAATGCAGCATCAGGATATATGGTTTCCAGTTTGCATAGAGTCTAGTGAAGTTCCTTGAGGCCGTCGGGGTATCGGCATGGGGAGGAATTGTGAGGAATTGTAGGTCAGGTGAACAAAAGGACTTGAGTTCCTGTATGTTGTTACAATTACACCATGAGTCGTTAATCATGAAACATACAGCCCCGCCCCTCTTCTTCCCGGAGAGATGTTTATTTCTGTCGGCGCAACGCTTAAAGAATCCTGGTGGCTATACCGACTCCGACAACATATCCCGAGAGAGCCATGTTTCCGTGAAACAGAGTATGTTACAATCCCTGATGTCACTCTGGAAAGCAACCCTCGCCCTAATTTCGTTTACTTTGTTATTTAGAGACTGGACATTAGCGAGTAATATACTCGGAAGCGGTGGGTGTTGTGCGCGGCTCCGAAGTCTGACCGCTCCGTCTTCTTCTCCTGCGGCGGCATTGTTTTAGGTCAGCCTCTGGAATCAGTTGAAATGCCTTGGGTGGTTCGGACAAAGGATCCGCTTCGGGAAAGTTGTATTCCTTGGTAAGTTGACGTTGCTCTGATATCCAATAGTTCTTCCCGGCTGTATGTAATAACACTTAAGATTTTCTGGGCTAAAAATGTAAGAAATAATCTATAAAAAAATGAAATACTGCTAAGTTTCCTCAGGACTAGAAGCGAGGCGAACCCTCTCTCTCTCGGTGCCATCTTGATTACACTTCACTTCGGATCTCACTGTCATCATTATTTCAGCTCTGTCAGGAAAAACCAGGAGAGAACCATCATCAGATCATATCAGGCTAGACGGGACACGACCAGCTGGGTCATTCCTTCCATGCGGTGCCTTCTCTGTCCCCAGAAAATATAACTTCTTATTTAATATAAAATTGTGTAAAATGTGGATTCTAAAAGGCTTTAAATATAAGGTCAGGTTTTACAAAAAAATGTTTTTGAAAGGGAATTGTATGCATTTTGAACACTTATTGTCACATCCTGACCATAGAAAGATGTTATTTTCTATGGTAGAGTAGGTCAGGGCGTGACAGGTTTTTCTTCTTCTATGTTTTCTATTTCTATGTTATGTTCTAGTTTTGTATTTCTATGTTGGGTTGTTCTAGTTTTGTATTTCTATGTTGGGCTTTGTTTGAGATGATCTCCAATTAGAGGCAGCTGGTCATCGTTGTCTCTAATTGGAGGTCATATTTAGGTTGGTGTTTGTACCACTTGGGTTTGTGGGAGAATCATTTTGAGGATTGTATGTTTCACCTCTGCGTCACGGTTTGTTTTGTTTGTTCAGTTTATTGTTTATGTATTGCATAGTTTCACAGCGTTAATAAAATGTGGAACGACACACACGCTGCACTTTGGTCCACTTCTCTCTACGACAATCATAACACTTATTTTCAGTGGAAGTTTTTGCCATGTCTCTGGGTGTTATTCATCAACTTCTAAGAGAAATATAATATATATATATATATATGTATGTATATATATATATAATATATATATATATAATAAAATATACAGTGGGGAGAACAAGTATTTGATACACTGCCGATTTTGCAGGTTTTCCTACTTACAAAGCATGTAGAGGTCTGTAATTTTGTCACGAATGCTAGGAGTGGTGGTAGGAGTCAGGCACAGAGAGCAGAGGTAAGGAAAAAATGAGATTTATTTCTCTGGTACGACACGGTCGATGCCAACACAACAGGCGTGTGAACAAAATTACCAACCCATACACAACGGGCACACAGTCCGGAAAGAAAATAAACTAAGCAGATCGCCAGCACATCAAACAAGCATACTGACGATAAAATAATCCCGCACAAACCTGGGCGGGCTAAACAGGCTTAAATAACCACAAATCAACACACACAAATAAGGAACAGGTGCAAACAATAAGACATACCAACAGAAAAGTAAAAAGGGATCAGCGGCAGCTAGTAGGCTGGCGACGACGACCGCCGAGCGCCGCCCGAGCAGGCAGGGGAGCCACCTTCGGTGGGATTCGTGACAAATTTTTGTCATAGGTACACTTCAACTGTGAGAGACGGAATCTAAAACAAAAATCCAGAAAATCACATTATATGATTTTTAAGTAATTAATTTGCATTTTATTGCATGACATAAGTATTTGATCACCTACCAACCAGTAAGAATTCCGGCTCTCACAGACCTGTTAGTTTTTCTTTAAGAAGCCCTCCTGTACTCCACTCATTACCTGTATTAACTGCACCTGTTTGAACTCGTTACCTATATAAAAGACACCTGTCCACACACTCAATCAAACTGACTCCAACCTCTCCACAATGGTCAAGACCAGAGAGCTGTGTAAGGACATCAGGGATAAAATTGTAGACCTGCACAAGGCTGGGACGGGCTACAGGACAATAGGCAAGCAGCTTGGTGAGAAGGCAACAACTGTCGGCGCAATTATTAGAAAATGGAAGAAGTTCAAGATGACGGTCAATCACCCTCGGTCTGGGGCTCCATGCAAGATCTCACCTCGTGGGGCATCAATGATCATGAGGAAGGTGAGGGATCAGCCCAGAACTACACGGCAGGACCTAGTCAATGACCTGAAGAGAGCTGGGACCACAATCTCAAAGAAAACCATTAGCAATACACTACGCAGTCATGGATTAAAATCCTGCAGCGCATGCAAGGTCCCCCTGCTCAAGCCAGCACATGTCCAGGCCCGTCTGAAGTTTGCCAATGACCATCTGGATGATCCAGAGGAGGAATGGGAGAAGGTCAAGTGGTCTGATGAGACAAAAATAGAGCTTTTTGGTCTAATCTCCACTCGCCGTGTTTGGAGGAAGAAGAAGGATGAGTACAACCCCAAGAACACCATCCCAACCGTGAAGCATGGAGGTGGAAACATCATTCTTTGGGGATGCTTTTCTGCAAAGGGGACAGGATGACTGCACCGTATTGAGGGGCGGATGGATGGGGTCATGTATCGCAAGATCTTGGCCAACAACCTCCTTCCCTCAGTAAGAACATTGTAGATGGGTCGTGGCTGGGTCTTCCAGCATGACAACGACCTGAAACACACAGCCAAGGCAACTAAGGAGTGGCTCCGTAAGAAGCATCTCAAGGTCCTGGAGTGGCCTAGCCAGTCTCCAGACCTGAACCCAATAGAACATCTTTGGAGGGAGCTGAAAGTCTGTATTGCCCAGCGACAGCCCCGAAACCTGAAGGATCTGGAGAAGGTCTGTATGGAGGAGTGGGCCAAAATCCCTGCTGCAGTGTGTGCAAACCTGGTCAAGAACTACAGGAAACGTATGATCTCTGTAATTGCAAACAAAGGTTTCTGTACTAAATATTAAGTTCTGCTTTTCTGATGTATCAAATACTTATGTCATGCAATAAAATGCAAATTAATTACTTAAAAATCATACAATGTGATTTTCAGGATTTTTGTTTTAGATTCTGTCTCTCACAGTTGAAGTTTACCTATGATAAAAATTACAGACCTCTACATGCTTTGTAAGTAGGAAAACCTAAAAAATCGGCAGTGTATCAAATACTTGTTCTCCCCACTGTATAATAATAATATATATATATAATAAAATATAAAAAATATTTTATTTTATCTAATGAAAAAGTATTTTTTTTCATGATTATTGTATTTATTATTATTATTGTATTTTAAAATTTTCTGCGTGTCCGTGACATCACCTTCCACACTGTTATTTTGTATTAATTCTCCTTTAAGAAACAGTCCGGTTACAACATTGACGTCACGTTCAGGAAGAGTCATATTCCATGTTTTCATGAGTCTGTCTCACTTATTTCATTACATGTTTATATTTATACTCTGTTAGGCTAAATTATAGAGATGTATCAGAAATATAATCAAATTTAAAAAATAAAAAAAATGGAAAGTACATTTCATATAGAAGTTAATGTCCTCTTCAAGTGTTTACCATTTATGATAGCTCAATCTCAATCACCCACAGAACTATGGCTAATTTCGGCTCAACATTTCCACCCTGTTGGGATTATGTAATGACTGTATAGGATGATGCACCTAACAGGAATTTAAATGCCTGAGCTTGATCAATATGTTTTTCTGAAAGTCAAACATGGCCTTTTTCTAAAAGATAAAAATAAAAATAAATATATACTTTCTCCCCAAAACTGGTCCAAAAGGTACCGGATATGAAGTATGACCCAGCTAGCTTCGTGTCCAATCAGAATCAACCATACAGTCATTTGAATCAACATGCCTCCCTCTCATCCTGACTGCTTTCTGTGTCTGTCGACTTTGAATTCCCGGTCCTGAACGATCGGTAAAAACCAACATCTGGAAAATATATAACCTGAGTACCAGTAGGAGGCACTCTTTCCTCTGGTCTAAAATTTAAAAAAAATATCCCAATGCCCCAGGGTAGTGATTGGGGACATTGCCCTGTGTAGGGTGCCGTCTTTCGGATGGGACGTTAAACGGGTGTCCTGACTCTCTGAGGTCATTAAAGATCCCATGGTACTTATCGTAATAGTAGGGGTGTTAACCCCCGGTGTCCTGGCTAAATTCCCATCTGGCCCTCAAACCATCATGGCCACCTAATCATCCCCAGCTTCCAATTGGCTCATTCATCCCCCCTCCTCTCCCCTGAAACTATTCCCCAGGTCGTTGCTGTAAATGAGAATGTGTTCTCAGTCAACTTACCTGGTAAAATAACTGAAAAATAAATAAATAAATAAAGCTACATGTTCCTCTCCTGAAAACCCTGAGATGGAGTTGGATAATGGAAGTTCAGAAATGGAAACCGACACAAGTGAAGAGGTAGAACCTGCGTTGACAGGTGTGGTGAAGGCTTCCGAGCCTCACCCCAATGAGCAGGAAAATGCCAGAGATGACTTTGACCCAGTGAAGGTACATTTCAGAGAGAAAGTAGAGTCAGTGCAAAATCAATGACTATAAAAACAATGACTATAAAAACAATGACTATAAAACAATGACTATAAAACAATGACTATAAAACAATGACTATAAAACAATGACAATAAAAACAATGACTATAAAACAATGACTATAAAACAATGACTATAAAACAATGACTATAAAACAATGACAATAAAAACAATGACTATAAAACAATGACTATAAAACAATGACTATAAAACAATGACTATAAAACAATGACTATAAAACAATGACTATAAAGCAATGACTATAAAACAATGACTATAAATAAATAAATAGTAAAGCCAATGGGGGTGTGTTTTGGAGGTTATAGGTTAGTGGGAGGTGCACATTTCCTTCCTTTTTTTGTCCCATGTGGAATCCACATTCTGAGCTGAGAGAGGCAGCAACATGCAACAAAGTGTCTAGTCTGCTGGAAATTCACAAGAAGAAGAAGGAGAACAAGGCTATTGAAATGGGCGGTCTGGGAACATCGCTAGCTAGCGTGTTGGGGGACAGCAGTGCTTGACGAAATGAAATAGGTGCCGGTATTGATTTTGGGTGCCAGTCCTTTTTACATTATCTCTAGGTGCAGGAGCTCCACAATACTTTTGAGCTAATATTCTATAAAGGGGAACAGCAGCTCAAGCAATAGAGCATCTGATGTGCCGGTACTGAGCTTCTGTACTCAGCTCCGGTACTCAGCTCCGGTACTCAGCTCCGGTACTCAGCTTCTGTACTCTGCTCTGGTACTCAGCTTCTGTACTCAGCTCCGGTACTCAGCTTCTGTACTCAGTTCAGGTACTCAGCTTCTGTACTCAGCTCCGGTACTCAGCTCTGGTACTCAGCTTCTGTACTCAGCTCCGGTACTCAGCTTATGTACTCAGCTTCTGTACTCAGCTCCGGTACTCAGCTCCGGTACTCAGCTCCGGTACTCAGCTACTGTACTCTGCTCCGGTACTCAGCTTCTGTACTCAGCTCCGGTACTCAGCTTCTGTACTCAGCTCAGGTACTCAGCTTCTGTACTCAGCTCCGGTACTCAGCTCCGGTACTCAGCTTCTGTACTCAGCTCCGGTACTCAGCTTATGTACTCAGCTTCTGTACTCAGCTCCGGTACTCAGCTCCGGTACTCAGCTTCTGTACTCAGCTCCGGTACTCAGCTCCGGTACTCAGCTCCGGTACTCAGCTTCTGTACTCAGCTCCGGTACTCAGCTTCTGTACTCAGCTCCGGTACTCAGCTCCGGTACTCAGCTTCTGAACTCAGCTCCGGTACTCAGCTCTGGTACTCAGCTCCGGTACTCAGCTCCTGTACTCAGCTTCTGTACTCAGCTCCGGTACTCAGCTTCTGTACTCAGCTCAGGTACTCAGCTCCGGTACTCAGCTCCGGTACTCAGCTTCTGTACTCAGCTCCGGTACTCAGCTTCTGTACTCAGCTCAGGTACTCAGCTCCGGTACTCAGCTTCTGTACTCAGCTCTGGTACTCAGCTCAGGTACTCAGCTCCTTTACTCGGCTCCGGTACTCAGCTCCGGTACTCAGCTTCTGTACTCAGCTCCGGTACTCAGCTCCAGTACTCAGCTTCTGTACTCAGCTTCTGTACTCAGGTCAGGTACTCAGCTTCGGTACTCAGCTTCTGTACTCAGCTCCGGTACTCAGCTTCTGGCCTCAGCTCTGGTACTCAGCTTCTGTACTCAGCTCCGGTACTCAGCTTTTGTACTCAGCTCCGGTACTCAGCTAGGATCAGGGATATCCAGCCGGTCTCCTATGTGGAGGCAGTACAAACAGCTGAAGGAGTGAGTGGAGATGAGATAGTAGTGGATTCCCAATAGCCTGTAGTGAAATGCCGTTCATCCTGAGGGATCCTGAAATACTAATCGCGAAGAAGGTGGACTTTGTTGCATTTATTGCCCAAGTGATAAATTGCACTGGACAAACGAATGTAAAAAAATCTAAGAAACTAAACTAAACAAAAATGTTTTTTGATCGCCAGGACTTCATGGCCGACTGAAAGAGTACATCTGTTTTTGTTAGTTTATTTTTGTTTGTTTTCCAATATTAGGAATTATTTTTAATTGAAGCTAATACCAGGTGAGGGGAGAGAGGGGGCTGTTCATGGGTTGGGTAGGGTAGGGTTTGCACAATGGGGGGAGAGGGGTGGAATAATGGGGCATTATCTGATTATCATATTTTGCTGATTATTCTTAAATTGTAAAAAAAAAAATATATATATATATATATATATATATATATATATATATATATATTGTCAAAAATAAAAGTAAAAAGTAAATAAAAGTGTTTCAGTTTTCAACCCATCCAGTAGGCGGCATGCACCTCCAACCTTTCTTTGCAGACCGCCATAATACCATAGAAGAAGGCTGCGGTGTTTTGCTCTGCAGCAGATAGTCACAGCGCTTGATGCTGCAGAGAGCTGCGCTGTTTTGCTCTGCAGCAGATAGTCACAGCGCTTGATGCTGCAGAGAGCTGCGCTGTTTTGCTCTGCAGCAGATAGTCACAGCGCTTGATGCTGCAGAGAGCTGCGCTGTTTTGCTCTGCAGCAGATAGTCACAGCGCTTGATGCTGCAGAGAGCTGCGCTGTTTTGCTCTGCAGCAGATAGTCACAGCGCTTGATGCTGCAGAAAGCTGCCCGGTACACCGAGATTTGTTGACGGTTTTTGAAGGAGAAAGAATATTGACAATCTCCGATTTGGCGTCTTTGAAGCAAACATGGGGAAAGTGGAAGGAGGAATGAAATGTGTCAAATATATCCTTTTCATGTTCAACTTCGTGTTCTGGGTAAGTGGGGATGTCGTTTTATCAGAGAGATTTAGCAGATGGAGTTTGTTTGAATGAAGCAGTCTTGTGCTGTCCTACATCGTCATGCTTATTTCCTAAACAGTGCAATTCTTTCCTCATGTTTTTTACCGGTTCATTTCAATATATACTTAGTTCCCTTCTTCATGTAGTGTTACACACATCGCGTTGGTTTGGGAAGGGTGACTGCTAGGAGGTAAGCCGAGTTAATTTATCTAGACCAATGTTGGACTAAAAAGGAGCTGAAAGTTAGTCCTTAGTCCAAAAACTGTACAATTCACCCTTTAAACAGAACACGTATCTGGAAGGCAAAGCAGCCAAATACTCCATCTAAACGTGAGTCCACTCTGGTACGGTTCTAGACATATATATCCCCCTATTTTCACATCCCAATCAAAATAGTTTTACAAATGCAAAATATACACTTTAACCGGTTAACGCTGTTGGAACTGACAGTATGTTTCAGTGACAATACGTTTGTGGCGTCTGTCTTCCGTTTAAACAGGGGTGTTTGCAGTGGTGGAAAACGAACTCAATTGTTATACTTGAGTAAAAGTGAAGATACCTTTTCATAGAAAATTACTCATGTAAAAGTGAACGTCACTTGGTAAAATACTACTTGAGTAAATCCAGAAGTATTTGGTTTTAATTGTACTTAAGTATCAAAAGTAAAAGTATAAATCATTGCAAATTCCTTATATTAAGCAAACCAGGCAGCACAATAGTCTTGTTTATTTATTCACAGATAGCCAGGGTCACAGTCCAACACTCACATCATTTACAATCATTTTGCACAACATGACTACAAAATATCTCATAAGTTACCTGTAATCTTTATCCAAACATTTCAAACATCTTTCCTAATACAACTTTAGGTATTTTTTTATGTAAATAATCGATAAAATTTAAGACGGGATAAACTGTGTTCAATACAGGACGAAAACAAAGTGGAGCGAGCTTTCAGGTCGCGCGCCCCAACCACAACAGTACACTAGACTCGACCCTCATTCTGAACAGCAATACTTCTTCATTACTCAAAAGAAAAACATCAACCAATTTCTAAAGACTGTTGACATCCAGTGGAAGCGATAGGAACTGCAAGCAAGTGTCTTAGAAATCTAGATCCACATTGAAAACCCATTGAAAACACTGTCACCTCAACAACAACAACAAAAAATTCCTGGATGGTTTGTCCTCGGGGTTTCGCCTGCCAAATAAGTTCTGTTATACTCACAGACATCATTTTAACAGTTTTAGAAACTGTTTTAGAGTTTCTATCCAAATCTACCAATTATATGCATATCCTAGTGTAACCGATGTGAAATGGCTAGTTAGTTAGCGGTGCTGCGCGCTAATAGCGTTTCAATCAGTGACGTCACTCGCTCTGAGACTTGAAGTAGGGTTTCCCCTTGCATTGCAAGGGCCGCGGCTTTTGTGGCGCGATGTTTAACGATGCTTCGTGGGTGTCAGTTGTTGATGTGTGCAAAGGTCCCTGGTTCGAGCCCGGGTTGGGGCGAAGAGAGGAATGGAACCTACACTGTTACACTAGTAATGGAACTGAGAGTCAGGATCAAGGGTTAATGACTCGTATGTGTAATGGAATGGAACTGAGAGTCAGGATCAAGGGTTAATGACTCGTATGTGTAATGGAACTGAGAGTCAGGATCAAGGGTTAATGACTCGTATGTGTAATGGAACTGAGAGTCAGGATCAAGGGTTAATGACTCGTATGTGTAATGGAATGGAACTGAGAGTCAGGATCAAGGGTTAATGACTCGTATGTGTAATGGAACTGAGAGTCAGGATCAAGGGTTATCAACTGGAACGGGGAAGTTGACTTCACATTTTCCACTGAAAGAAAATCTGCCCCTTTTCCCTGGCGCTGTCTAGACTAGAATGAGTTCATGGACCAATGCTAGCTCAGCAGTTGGCTCTCTGCTCTAGGGACATTCATTATACCAGCAGAGGATTGATAAATAGTAGAGATATGCATCTCTCTTTACAAATATTAATCTATACACTAGATGACTGACATGGGGTGCTGTTTTGAAGCCATCGCACCTCCAACATTGTTCACTGAACAAAAATATAAACGCAGCAATTTAAAGATTTTACTGAGTTACAGTTCATGTAAGGAAATCAGGCAATTGAAATGCATTCATTAGGCCCTAATCTATGGATTTCACATGACTGGGAATACAAATATACATATATTGGTCAGGGATACCTAAAATAAATAAGTAAATGTATGGGCATTGATCAGAAAACCCAGTCAGTATCTGGTTATTGGTGGGAACTGGAACGCTGTCGAACACGTCGATCCAGAGCATCCCAAACATGCTCAACGGGTGCCATGTCTAGTAAGTATACAGGCCATGGAATAACTGGGACGTTTTCAGCTTCCAGGAATTGTGCACAGATCCTTGCAACATGGGGCAGTGCATTATCATGCTGAAACATGAGGTGATGGTGGCAGATGAATGCAATGACTCTCGTCACGGTACCTCCTGTGCATTCAAATTGCCATCGATTAAAATGCAATTGCTTGTTGTCTGTAGCTTATGCCTGTCCATACCGTAACCTCGCTGAGACCAAGGGGCTAATCTTTTCACAACGTTGACATCAGCAACCCGCTCCGCTCACACAACACCATATACACTGTCTGCCATCTGCCCGGTACAGTTAAAACCGGGATTCATCCGTGAAGAGCACACTTCTCCAGGGTGCCAGTGCCCATTTGAAGGTGAGCATTTGTCCGCTGAATTCGGATTACGACGCCAAACTGCAGTCAGGTCAAGACCCTGGGGAGGACAACGAGCACGCAGATGAGCTTCCCTGAGGAGGTTTCTGATAGTTTGTGCAGAAAGTCTTTGGTTGTGCAAACACACAGTTTCATCAGCTGTCCACGTGGCTGGTCTCAGATGATCCCGCAGGTAAAGAAGCCAGATGTGTAACCAAGCCAGCCAAGGACCTCCACATGGTCTGCGTTATTGAGGCCGGTTGGACGTACTGCCAAATTCTCCAAAACGATCATTCAGTTCTCTGGCAACCGCTCTGGTGGACATTCCTTCAGTCAGCATGCCAATTACACGCTCCCTCAACTTGAGACATCTGTGGCATTGTGTTGTGTCAAATTCTAATTTTAAAGTTGCCTTTTATTGTCCCCAGCACAAGGTGCACCTGTGTAATGATCATGCTGTTTAATCAGATTCTTGATATGCCACACCTGTCAGGTGGATGGATTATCTTAGCAAAGGAGAAATACTCATTAACAGGGATGTCAACAAATTTGTGCACAACATTTGAGAGAAATAAGCTTTTTTTTGTTGTGCGTATGGAACAATTTCTGGGATGTTTTATTTCAGCTCATGGAACCAGCACTTTACATGTTGAGAGGAAGGGAGGCACCCCACGCAGAACATGCCGGTAACAATGCTACGGGCCGATTATCATCAGAAAATGAAAGAGACGTTTCCTCTGGAAAAATGTGTTGCAGTGGGGGGGAGTTGAAAGGGAGGTGCCCCCCCACGCCAAGATATTTTATGTAGAAAGACTGAGAAGCTCAGTTCAGCTGACTTTAAAAGGACATTCTACTCGAAAATAAAATGATATAATGTCCACCTTCAGAAATGAGGCCGATAACATAATAGTAAAATAGCCATGGCCTAGTATCAGACGGGAATGTAGCAATGATCACCTGTAGCCCCAACTCATTAAGCGTGGTGGCTTTAGAAATAAATAGGCATGGATTGCCTATCTGCATTTTTCCCAATTGTGCCAGATCTCAATATTGTATCTTTTTAACTAGTTAACATCCTATTTGTGTCCCAAAAAACTTGCATAAAGACAGTGAATATTATGTAGACCTAACTTAGGGTAACAAGCCCAATCTTCTCACAGAAACCTACTTCATTGTCTCACACTTTTTTTCCCCCTCTCTTCACTTTCTCTGGTTGCCGACTAATGTTTTGTCATCTGAAAATGAAACATGTCATCACAATTTAAGGTAATTACACGTTTTAACACAAATGACCTTTTTAAATTGACCTGTGTTAGATTTTGCCCAACTCTTCACTTATGATGAATTGCAGAGCAGTGATGTGCTTCACTATGATGTTGTGCAGTTCGTGCATATTTAGGAGTTCATTCATGGCGCCGGAGCGGATGGCTGACGTTTTATGGGCTCGTAACAAATCGTGTTATTCTGTGTTTTTTTTCCTGTTTTGTAACGTTTGTCGTCGGGAGACGAGGAAGTGGACCAAAACGCAGCTGGGAGCGAATACATGTTTATTTAACACACTAGAATTAAACATGTACACAAAATCAAGGAAAAACTGCCAATACGTTACGTGCTCAAATAACAGAGGCAACAACCCACAAACATCGTGGGGGAAAAGGAACTTAAATGTGATTCCCAATCAGACTTCACAAGCGACAGCTGTCTGATTGGGAAATCACCCCGAGCCCAACATAGAAATAAAACACAAAGAAAGGCTATAACCAAAACATAGAAAATAAAGCATAGAAATGCCACACCCTGACCAAAATAGCAGAGTTCACCTGGTCAGGGCGTGACATGTTTACTTTTTTTTTGTACATAATGTTTCTGCCACCGTCTCTTATGACAGAAAAGAGCTTCTGGATTTCAGGACAGCGATTACTCACCTCGGACTGGACAAAGATTAATTTTTTTCGTTAACGAATCGGTGAAAGATTTACGGCTCCTCCCAGACCAGGCCCAAATCCCCGTCGTTCGCATGAAGAGGAGACACTGATATAGAGGGTGCAGATCCGTGTGCTTGGTGAGAATTTGTTGGCGAGTGGATAATCTGCCTTTACCCTCCTTTCTATTGGCAAACCATGCAATCACTGGAGAATAAACAGGATGAGCTCCGTTCAAGACTATCCTATTAACGGGACATTTTTAAAAACTGCAATATCTTATGTTTCACCGAGTCGTGGCTGAACAAGGACATGGAAAATATACAGTTGGCTGGGTTTTCCGTGCATCGACAAGATGGAACACAAAAGTACTCAAAAGCACGAAATTAGCCAGGAATCAACATGGTAGAGAAAAACACAGAGTTTTCAATTTTGTGCATATATGGGATATACAGTGTATTCAGACCCCTTGACTTTTTCCACATTTTATTACGTTACAGCCTTATTCTAAAATTGATACAATTATTTCCCCCCCCATCAATCTACATAAAATATACCATGATGAAAAATCAAAAACAGGTTTTTAGAAATGTTTGCTAATTTATTCAAAACATAAAAAAACTCACATTTACATAAGTATTCAGACCCTTTACTCAGTACTTTGTTGAAGCACCTTTTGGCAGCGATTACATCCTCGAGTCTGTTTGCTTTGTCATTATGGGGTATTGTGTGTAGATTGCTGAGGATAAAAAAAAATCAATTTTAGAATAAGGCTGTGGAAGAGGTCAAGGGCTCTGAATACTTTCCGAAGGCATTACCAACTACCTTCATACTTCCATTTATTTTTTTAAAAACCGGTATCCGTTACCTTCAGACAAGTCCCGTGAGAGTCTACCCTTTCCGTGTGATTTTCAAGCCAGCATCTGTCCAGTGGATTAGGTGGAGCTCAGAGACAATGGCATAACTTCACTGTCTGGGCCTTGCTGCCATAGCATAGCATATTGGACTGGAGTGGGTGCTAGCAATAGCCTAGCTTAGCATAGTGGATTGGGTGTAAGCCCTAGCTTAGCTTAGTGGAGTAGGTGTTAGCCCCAGCTTACCATAGTGGAGTGGGTTATAGCCTAGCCATAGCTTAGTGGAGTAAGTGGGTTTGTGTTAGCCATGTCTCTATCTGTCAGTCTAGCAGGAAGATATGGAGAACAGGGAAAGAGAGAAGCGAAAGAGGGAGTGTACCAGGGGGTGCCAAGGGGGAGTGTACCAGGGGGAGTGTACCAGGGGAGTGTACCTGTGGGTGCCAAGGGGGAGTGTACCTGTGGGTGCCAAGGGGGAGTGTACCAGGGGGAGTGTACCAGGGGGAGTGTACCAGGGGAGTGTACCAGGGGGAGTGTACCAGGGGGTGCCAAGGGGGAGTGTACCAGGGGGTGCCAAGGGGGAGTGTACCAGGGGGTGCCAAGGGGAAATGTACCAGGGGGTGCCAAGGGGGAGTGTACCAGGGGGAGTTTACCAGGGGGTGACAAGGGGGAGTGTACCTGGGGGTGCCAAGGGGGAGTGTACCAGGGGGAAATGTACCTGGGGGTGCCAAGGGGGAGTCCAAGGGGGAGTGTACCAGTGGGTGCCAAGGGGAAATGTACCAGGGGGTGCCAAGGGGGAGTGTACCAGGGGGAGTTTACCAGGGGGTGACAAGGGGGAGTGTACCTGGGGGTGCCAAGGGGGAGTGTACCAGGGGGAAATGTACCTGGGGGTGCCAAGGGGGAGTCCAAGGGGGAGTGTACCAGGGGGTGCCAAGGGGGAGTGTACCAGGGGGTGCCAAGGGGGAGTGTACCAGGGGGAAATGTACCTGGGGGTGCCAAGGGGGAGTCCAAGGGGGAGTGTACCAGGGGGTGCCAAGGGGGAGTGTACCAGGGGTGCCAAGGGGGAGTGTACCTGGGGGAGTGTATCGGGGGGAGTGTACCAGGGGTTGCCAAGGGGGAGTGTACCAGGGGGTGCCAAGGGGGAGTGTACCAGGGGGAGTGTACCAGGGGGTGACAAGGGGGAGCGTACCAGGGGGAGCGTACCAGGGGGTGACAAGGGGGAGTGTACCTGGGGGTGCCAAGGGGGAGTGTACCAGGGGGAGCCAAAACATTAGCATTTTAGTAATTTAGCAGACGCTCTTTAGTGACTTACAGGAGCAATCAGGGTTAAGAGCCTTGCTCCAGGACACATCAACAGATGTTTCACCTCGTCGGCTCAGGGATTCGAACCAGCGACCTTCCGGTTACTGGCTCAACCTCTTAACCGCTAGGCGACCCAAAGAGGGATGGAAAGAAATGAATGGAGAGGGAGAGCAGAACAACAGAGATGGACAAAAGGGTCATTGTGTGTGTGTGTGACCTCTCTATCCTCTCTTTATGATCCTGACCTAGATAAACAGAGGATAGATCTCATTCTCTCTCTCACACACACACACACACACACACACACACACACACAGTCGCACTAACACACACACACACGGCTGATTGCTGTAACAGAAAATAAAACAACTGATAAAAGTCCCATGATGGTAGTGACTGTCCGTTTACTGCTGATCATGTATTAACCATAATTTAATCCCTTTAATCAAATATTTCAGTTGTTGTCTATATTACATTCGTTTTATTTGACTGTTTCATCTCCTAGTCATCTCCTCTCTATAGAGCTGCTGTCTGACAAAACCACTATTTTAGTAGTTCTTCAAAGTAAATAAATACTTCTATGACTGCTGAATACCAGTGACTTTGATCCTGTATTTTCAGGTAGAGATTCCTACTCTCTATATCTGAATACCAATTATCAGTCACTTAGATCCTGTATTTTCAGGTAGAGATACCTACTCTATATATCCCCTCATTATCCCTCATTCTCCTCTCTTCCGTAGCAGACGTAAAAGAAACACAGACCGGACAAGTAGATTCGCAGTGGATTATGGTCATTGTAGTTTAGTTTAGCGCATAAAACCTGGTACTTGTGTAAAACATTGGCCTGCAAGTCCCCACTACATCGCACAGTTCAGGCTGGATCTGATTCATCTCTAGAGAAACTACAACTCCCTACTACATCGCACAGTTCAGTCTGGATCTGATTCATCTCTAGAGAAACTACAACTCCCTACTACATCACACAGTTCAGTCTGGGTCTGATTTATCTCTAGAGAAACTACAACTCCCTACTACATCAGGCTGGGTCTGATTTATCTCTAGAGAAACTACAACTCCCTACTACATCACACAGTTCAGTCTGGGTCTGATTTATCTCTAGAGAAACTACAACTCCCTACTACATCAGGCTGGGTCTGATTTATCTCTAGAGAAACTACAACTCCCTACTACATCACACAGTTCAGTCTGGGTCTGATTTATCTCTAGAGAAACTACAACTCCCTACTACATCAGGCTGGGTCTGATTTATCTCTAGAGAAACTACAACTCCCTACTACATCACACAGTTCAGTCTGGATCTGATTTATCTCTAGAGAAACTACAACTCCCTACTACATCACACAGTTCAGGCTGGATCTGATTTATCTCTAGAGAAACTACAACTCCCTACTACATCAGGCTGGGTCTGATTTATCTCTAGAGAAACTACAACTCCCTACTACATCACAGTTCAGGCTGGATCTGATTTATCTCTAGAGAAACTACAACTCCCTACTACATCACACAGTTCAGTCTGGATCTGATTTATCTCTAGAGAAACTACAACTCCCTACTATATCACACAGTTCAGACTGGATCGGATTTATCTCTACAGAAACTACAACTCCCTACTACATCACACAGTTCAGTCTGGATCTGATTTATCTCTAGAGAAACTACAACTCCCTACTACATCACACAGTTCAGACTGGATCTGATTTATCTCTAGAGAAACTACAACTCCCTACTACATCACAGTTCAGACTGGATCTGATTTATCTCTAGAGAAACTACAACTCCCTACTACATCGCACAGTTCAGGCTGGATCTGATTCATCTCTAGAGAAACTACAACTCCCTACTACATCGCACAGTTCAGTCTGGATCTGATTCATCTCTAGAGAAACTACAACTCCCTACTACATCACACAGTTCAGTCTGGGTCTGATTTATCTCTAGAGAAACTACAACTCCCTACTACATCAGGCTGGGTCTGATTTATCTCTAGAGAAACTACAACTCCCTACTACATCGCACAGTTCAGTCTGGATCTGATTTATCTCTAGAGAAACTACAACTCCCTACTACATCACACAGTTCAGGCTGGATCTGATTTATCTCTAGAGAAACTACAACTCCCTACTACATCAGGCTGGGTCTGATTTATCTCTAGAGAAACTACAACTCCCTACTACATCACAGTTCAGGCTGGATCTGATTTATCTCTAGAGAAACTACAACTCCCTACTACATCACACAGTTCAGTCTGGATCTGATTTATCTCTAGAGAAACTACAACTCCCTACTATATCACACAGTTCAGACTGGATCGGATTTATCTCTACAGAAACTACAACTCCCTACTACATCACACAGTTCAGTCTGGATCTGATTTATCTCTAGAGAAACTACAACTCCCTACTACATCACACAGTTCAGACTGGATCTGATTTATCTCTAGAGAAACTACAACTCCCTACTACATCACAGTTCAGACTGGATCTGATTTATCTCTAGAGAAACTACAACTCCCTACTACATCACAGTTCAGGCTGGGTCTGATTTATTGCTGGGGAAACTACAACTCCCTACTACATCACAGTTCAGGCTGGGTCTGATTTATTGCTAGGGAAACTGTACAATGTGCACATTGAGCTCACAGGAAGGGAAAAAACTTAACAAGATGGAATTCAAGTAATTGAACCAACGTTGGTCAATTAGTTGTTTAAAAAAAATGAAAAATAGGCCTCCCGAGTGGTTCAGTGGTCTAAGGCTGTGCCACTACAGATCCTGGTTCGAGTCCAGGCTCTGTCGCAGCCGGCCGCGACGGGGAGGCCCATGGGGCAGGCGCACAATTGTCACAGCATAGTCCAGGTTAGGGGAGGGGTTTGGCCGGCAGGGATGTCCTTGTCCCATCGCGCTCTTAGCGACTCCTTGTGGCGGGCCGGGCGCAGTGCACGCTGACCAGGTCGCCAGGTGTAACGGTGTTTTCTCCAACACATTGGTGCAGCTGGCTTCTGGGTTAAGTGGGGCATTGTGTCAAGAAGCAGTGCGGCTTGGTTGGGTTGTGTTTCGGAGGACGCATGGCTCTCGACCTCCGTACGGGAGTTGCAGCGATTAGACAAGACTAACTACCAACTAGATACCACGAAATTGGGGAGGGAAAAAGAGAAATTATAATAATAATTATAATAAAAAAGTTTTTAAAAATTAAAAAAAAAAAAAAAAATACCTGAAATTTCACTTATTCGCTCAGCACTTCCTCCATCCATGTCCTCTCCTCCCCTGCAGACAGAGTGCAGGAGGGGCCTGGTAGTACTGACAAATCCCTCATTTGTACACAAGATGAAAGGATATAGATGAAATGAGGAAGATGAAATGAGGAAGAAGATGAAATGAGGAAGGCAGATGAAAAGAGGAGAAGTAGAGGGAGCTAGTTGTAGAGTGCATAAACCCCCCTTCTCTGTTCCCCGCACCTCCTGCTTTTCTCTTTCTTTCTGTCCTCTTTTAAACCCTCCAACCACCTTCTCTGTTCCCCCCGTACCACCTTCCCCTCTCTAAGCACCTTCTACCCTCATTAGACACAAAAGGATTTGCCCAACACCTCTCCAAACCTCCAGGACCTCAGTCCCTCTCTACTCTCCTCTAATATGGACAACAGAACGTCTGACTGCGCATGGAAATTCCCCTCACAAAAGAGCATTTAAAAAAAAAACTACACCGTTAAAATCTACGCTGCAAATCTCCCTCAATAAAGAACCCGCTACAGCCAAGAGCCAGCCAGATATTTCCACTGTGTCCAGAAATACCTTGGGTAATAAAGCTGACCACAGACTAGCTAGAAGACTAAGATACACACCGGTAGAACAAAGACTTAAACAGCATGCTGTAGTGTTTGTTCTGGTTTACCTAATGACGATAACATGGTCTCTAATTGAGGGAGGAAGGGAGGGAGAGGAGGAGGAGGAGGAGGAGAGAGGAGGAGAGGGGAAAGGAGGGAGAGGAGAGAGGGATGTCTGGCTGAGGTGATCTTATTAGAGCAGGAGAGGAGTTAAGGAGTTAACAGGGCCTCTGGGAGAATGGAGCCCTGCAGAGACATTCCGAGGTGTGTGTGTGTGTGTGTGTGTGTGTGTGTGTGTGTGTGTGTGTGTGTGTGTGTGTCGAGAGATGCATGTTTTGCGCAGTAGCTTAATACTTATTTCTCTGGGGGCACACAGGACCCACCAAGCTGGTTCAGTAGTCTATTATAGGAATCTCTGGGGGCACACAGGACCCACCAAGCTGGTCCAGTAGTCTATTATAGGAATCTCTGGGGGCACACAGGACCCACCAAGCTGGTTCAGTAGTCTATTATAGGAATCTCTGGGGGCACACAGGACCCACCAAGCTAGTCCAGTAGTCTATTATAGGAATCTCTGGGGGCACACAGGACCCACCAAGCTGGTTCAGTAGTCTATTATAGGAATCTCTGGGTGCACACAGGACCCACCAAGCTGGTCTAGTAGTCTATTATAGGAATCTCTGGGGGTACACAGGACCCACCAAGCTGGTTCAGTAGTCTATTATAGGAATCTCTGGGAGTACACACAGGACCCACCAAGCTGGTCTAGTAGTCTATTATAGGAATCTCTGGGGGCACACAGGACCCACCAAGCTGGTTCAGTAGTCTATTATAGGAATCTCTGGGGGTACACAGGACCCACCAAGCTGGTCCAGTAGTCTATTATAGGAATCTCTGGGGGCACACAGGACCCACCAAGCTGGTCCAGTAGTCTATTATAGGAATCTCTGGGGGCACACAGGACCCACCAAGCTGGTTCAGTAGTCTATTATAGGAATCTCTGGGGGTACACACAGGACCCACCAAGCTGGTCCAGTAGTCTATTATAGGAATCTCTGGGGGCACACAGGACCCACCAAGCTGGTCTAGTAGTCTATTATAGGAATCTCTGGGGGTACACAGGACCCACCAAGCTGGTCTAGTAGTCTATTATAGGAATCTCTGGGGGTACACACAGGACCCACCAAGCTGGTTCAGTAGTCTATTATAGGAATCTCTGGGGGTACACACAGGACCCACCAAGCTGGTTCAGTAGTCTATTATAGGAATCTCTGGGGGTACACACAGGACCCACCAAGCTGGTTCAGTAGTCTATTATAGGAATCTCTGGGGGTACACACAGGACCCACCAAGCTGGTTCAGTAGAGTAGTTTATTATAGGAATCTCTGCTACAAATAAAAGCAAAGTTAAAAATGTGTGTTTTAAGATCTCTTTTAAATATGTCCACAGTTTCAGCCCCCCCTTTTCCAGAGACTGGGGGCATAGTAACTAGAGGCTGGGGGCATAGTAACTAGAGGCTGGGGGCATAGTAACTAGAGGCTGGGGGCCCGTAGTAACTAGAGGCTGGGGACCCGTAGTAACTAGAGGCTGGGGACCCGTAGTAACTAGAGGCTGGGGGCCCGTAGTAACTAGAGGCTGGGGACCCGTAGTAACTAGAGGCTGGGGGCATAGTAACTAGAGGCTGGGGCCCATAGTAACTAGAGGCTGGGGGCCCATAGTAACTAGAGGCTGGGGACCCGTAGTAACTAGAGGCTGGGGGCCCGTAGTAACTAGAGGCTGGGGGCCCATAGTAACTAGAGACTGGGGGCCCGTAGTAACTAGAGGCTGGGGACCCGTAGTAACTAGAGGCTGGGGGCCCGTAGTAACTAGAGGCTGGGGACCCGTAGTAACTAGAGGCTGGGGGCATAGTAACTAGAGGCTGGGGCCCATAGTAACTAGAGGCTGGGGGCCCATAGTAACTAGAGGCTGGGGACCCGTAGTAACTAGAGGCTGGGGGCCCGTAGTAACTAGAGGCTGGGGGCCCATAGTAACTAGAGACTGGGGGCCCGTAGTAACTAGAGGCTGGGGGCCCGTAGTAACTAGAGGCTAGGGGCCCATAGTAACTAGAGGCTGGGGGCCCGTAGTAACTAGAGGCTGGGGGCCCGTAGTAACTAGAGGCTGGGGGCCCGTAGTAACTAGAGGCTGGGGGCGTAGTGTAATGTGTTCTCTCCGTCTGGTATTGGTCAGTACCCGTGCTGCAGCATTCTGTATGTTTTGCAGTTGACCAATGGCTTTCCTGGGTAGACCAGACAGGTCAGCATTACAGTAGTCAAGCCTGTTTGTAATAAAAGCATGGATGAGTCTCTCTGTATCAGCCTGAGAGAGAAACAGCTGCACCTTGGAAATGTTCCTCAGCTGGTAAACTTTTTTTGGTCACATTCCTAATGTTGTGATTTGAAATTGAGTTCAGAATCTAATATGATACCTAGGGTTTTTTACCTGGGGTTTTATCTGTATTGCCCATTTTTAAAATACCTTAATTCAACACACCAGGTGTTCTGACAAATACCAGAATACAGACAGAACCGAGCTCTCTGAGGTCCGTAATTCTTAATCTCAATACATCCAGTAGGCTGCCTCATTCATCAAACTAGCTAAACAATACAATGGGAGAAGGGGAGAGGGTATAGGTTAGTGTTGAGGGAAGGGGAGAGAGGGTATAGGTTAGTGTTGAGGGAAGGGGAGAGGGGGTATAGGTTAGTGTTGAGGGAAGGGGAGAGGGGGGTATAGGTTAGTGTTGAGAGAAGGGGAGAGGGGGTATAGGTTAGTGTTGAGGGAAGGGGAGAGAGGGTATAGGTTAGTGTTGAGGGAAGGGGAGAGGGGGTATAGGTTAGTGTTGAGGGAAGGGGAGAGAGGGTATAGGTTAGTGTTGAGGGAAGGAGAGAGGGGGGGGAAGGGGAGAGGGTATAGGTTAGTGTTGAGGGAAGGGGAGAGGGGGGGGAAGGGGAGAGGGTATAGGTTAGTGTTGAGGGAAGGGGAGAGGGGGGGAAGGGGAGAGGGGGTATAGGTTAGTGTTGAGGGAAGGGGAGAGGGGGTATAGGTTAGTGTTGAGGGAAGGGGAGAGGGGGGGGAGAAGGGGAGAGGAGGTATAGGTTAGTGTTGAGGGAAGGGGGAGAGAGGGGGTATAGGTTAGTGTTGAGGGAAGGGGAGAGGGGGGAAGGGGAGAGAGAGGGTATAGGTTAGTGTTGAGGGAAGGAGAGAGAGGGTATAGGTTAGTGTTGAGGGAAGGGGAGAGGGGGTATAGGTTAGTGTTGAGAGAAGGGGAGAGGGGGTATAGGTTAGTGTTGAGGGAAGGAGAGAGGGGGTATAGGTTAGTGTTGAGGGAAGGGGAGAGGGGGTATAGGTTAGTGTTGAGAGAAGGAGAGAGGGGGTATAGGTTAGTGTTGAGGGAAGGGGAGAGGGGGTATAGGTTAGTGTTGAGGGAAGGGGAGAGGGGGGTATAGGTTAGTGTTGAGGGAAGGGGAGAGAGAGGGTATAGGTTAGTGTTGAGGGAAGGAGAGAGGGGGGAAAGGGAGAGGGTATAGGTTAGTGTTGAGGGAAGGGGTGAGAGGGTATAGGTTAGTGTTGAGGGGAGGAGAGAGAGGGGGGAAGGGGAGAGGGGGGTATAGGTTAGTGTTGAGGGAAGGGGAGAGGGGGTATAGGTTAGTGTTGAGGGAAGGGGAGAGAGAGCGTATAGGTTAGTGTTGAGGGAAGGAGAGAGGGGTATAGGTTAGTGTTGAGGGAAGGGGAGAGAGGGGAAGGGAGAGGGGGAAGGGGAGAGGGGGTATAGGTTAGTGTTGAGGAAGGAGAGAGAGGGTATAGGTTAGTGTTGAGGGAAGGGAGAGGGGGGTATAGGTTAGTGTTGAGGGAAGGGGAGACGGGGTATAGGTTAGTGTTGAGGGAAGGGGAGAGGGGGTATAGGTTAGTGTTGAGGGAAGGGGAGAGAGAGGGTATAGGTTAGTGTTGAGGGAAGGGGAGAGAGGGTATAGGTTAGTGTTGAGGGAAGGGGAGAGGGTATAGGTTAGTGTTGAGGGAAGGAGAGAGAGGGGAAGGGGAGGGTATAGGTTAGTGTTGAGGGAAGGGAGAGGGGGTATAGGTTAGTGTTGAGGGAAGGGGAGAGGGGGGAAGGGGAGAGGGTATAGGTTAGTGTTGAGGAAGGGGAGAGAGGGGGTATAGGTTAGTGTTGAGGGAAGGAGAGAGAGGGTATAGGTTAGTGTTGAGGGAAGGGGAGAGGGGGTATAGGTTAGTGTTGAGGGAAGGAGAGGGGGTATAGGTTAGTGTTGAGGGAAGGGGAGAGAGGTGAAGGGGAGAGGGTATAGGTTAGTGTTGAGGGAAGGGGAGAGGGGGTATAGGTTAGTGTTGAGGGAAGGGGAGAGGGGGGTTAGGTTAGTGTTGAGGGAAGGAGAGAGAGGGGAGAGAAGTAGGGGTTGAGGAAGGGGAGAGGGGGTTTAGTTTAGTGTTGAGGGCAAGGGGAGAGGAGAGGGTATAGAGGTTAGTGGTGGAGGGAATGGGCAGAGGGGAGTAAAGAGGTTAGTGTTGAGGGGAAAGGGGGAAGGGGGTATGGGTGAGGGTTGAGAGGAAGAGACAAAAGGGGGGAAAGGTAAGAGGTTAGTGGTATGAGAAGGAAGGGGAGGAAGGGAAGAGGGATATAGGGTTAGTGTTGAGGGAAGGGGGAGAGGGAATATAGGTTGTGTTAGAGGGAAGGAGAGGAGGGGAAGGGGAGAGGGTATAGGTTAGTGTTGCAGTGAAGGGGA